>NC_057716.1:40902091-40909406 GCF_004010195.1 Chiloscyllium plagiosum
CAGATGTTAGGGGTAGGTTCTTTACTCAGCGAGTCGTGAGTTCATGGAATGCCCTGCCAGTAGCAGTGGTGGACTCTCCCTCATTATGGGCATTTAAGCGGGCATTGGATAGGCATATGGAGGATAGTGGGCTAGTGTCGGTTAGGTGGGCTTGGATCAGCGCAACATTGAGGCCCGAAGGGCCTGTACTGCGCTGTATTCTTCTATGTTCTATGTTCTATTACCTGTTTAGTATTGGCAGTACATATACTGCATAACCAAAAGTGGGCACACATTTGTTAGCAGTTTTGCTCCAATCTTTATTTGCTACCCAATGATTGCATACTGCATTTTGGTTGACGTGTTGTCCAGATGAAATGTGCAACTTACGTCACATCAAGTTGACTAAGTGATCTACTTCTAATCTCTTTCTGGGTTTATGGTTAATCAAGTTTATACGGCTAAATCCATGACGTCTTTTGGCACAATCCATAGGCAGCAGGTGCTTGTAACCTCTATGTTTGGAGATTGATATCAGACAATGCACATGCCTCACTGCATAATCAGGTCACAAATCTGAATCACTTATGATACAGTTCATTATTTCAGGACCACACTTTGGAGATCACTGACACCTTTCATTGCAAGGCTGTTAACTTGATGCCGAAAATGTCGCACAAATGTCCAGAATAATGGATATTTCTTGCTTCTTTTCGAGCATAGTCCACTAAATCATTGGATGTCTGAATGGAACCCATCTTGAGTTTTTGCATAATTGGAAGTTTGATTTCAGTGTATTCCTCGAAAATGTTGTGGCCATGCTTTCATCACTGTTTGATACAAAAGTGGAATACTTCACTATCAGTCAAAACTCATTTGCATCAGTCAAAACTCATTAGAAGCAACATTGCAATTTGGAACTGCTTTTATATTTATGCTTATTCCTCCTAATTTATCTCACTAAGTTTGAAGTAAAATACTCAATTTTATTTAGATTTATTCTTAAGTTCATTTAAAACTAAGCAGTTCACATGGACAATTCTCTGATTAACTGTTCTCTGATTCTCTGTCCTTAACTGTTCCTATGTAAATGCCTTATTAATGCAATTGCTCCTTAAAAGGGTTCATGTAAGAACCCACTCCCTCATTTAGAAAATTACCTACTTTCCCAACTCAGGATGTGATGGTGAAACCTAAACCTTAATATTCCTTCCTTCCTTCCACTCCCTGTCAACCCAATTGGATCTGAGTTTCAGCACATTCCCAGCTAACCCTTTTTTAAAATCTTAATCTCCACTCTTTGCTCCCCTGAGCTCAGACATAACTGTACCAACCATCATGATGCACTGTCACCCCCATGAAAGTAAGGGTAACACTAATTGTCAGTGACACCCATGCAGTCACATGTGCCTTCCAAAACTCCATCATCTCCCACCCTTGAATATTGAGTCACCCCCACTTCATAATTATTGTCATTTGTTCATCCCAGCATGCTGTCTCCAAACCTCACAATTGGCTTACCGAACCTGTCCACCACACAGTGACCCCCGAGAACATTCCTTGACTTCAAGTGAATAGACTCTCAGATCTGACTGTGGCTCAGCCCTGACTAAGGACAGACCAGCTCACTGACTAACTGACTTTTAATCATCCTCTGACTGGTTACGAGGAAACTGCAGGACTGACCAGCAAAGTGAAAGTAATGCATACCCTGTGATTGTTCGCAACAGGTGGTCATATCCGAAAAGCGAATGAAGGCATCCTGCTCCAGAACTCCATGGAATATTGCCCAATGCACAACTCATGAATCGCAGAATCCTCCACTTGCCAGGAATTGTCAAGAAAATTGTCATTGATAATGTTATACTTGCAATAAAGATCAATGTACCCAAGCTTTTCATGAAGACATTGATGATCATGTGGTGAAATATGCAGCAATTTGTAGAGTATATTGGCTTTGCCATACAGAGACAATTCTTAAAAAATTGTATGAATCGTTTTTTCACATATTGATAATGAACAAAATTACAGACATTTCAGTATGAAAAAATTGATTTTGTACATCAAGTTTCAACCAGACTGTGAACTTGCTTACAAGACTGACTTTGATACAATTTTATAAATGACAGCTTGCAAAAGACAGCAATTAAACAATTTTATGTGAACACTGATGTTATGCTTGGAAAAAAAAATGGAGAAGATGAGATCAGACATTTGTTGGAAAAGTATTGTGTTGCTCACAGATACGATCTGGGAATTGATGTTATTTGGATGCACGCAGCAATTAGGTAAGATACTGAAATGTTTTTAAACCAGTATATACAGTGTTCAGCAGATCAACTGTAAAGAAAGGACAATTTGAAGATTTTTCCGAAGTCACAGTTTGATACAGTGGCATTTAAATCTCGGAATGAAGTGAGGTGGCTGTCAAGATCTTGCAGCGAATGTACTAATGCAAAACTACAATGTCTTGATCAAGTACGCAGAACACAAGTGAGTAAATGGTCTGAAATTCTCTCAAAGCTATAATATTGCATTACATTGACATTGACTCGTTCACCTTGCAAAGTCTTGCAAAGAAGCTAAAACAGAATGATGATAAAATAGATCAGATCTAGCAGCATCTATTGAGACAAAGGGTCACTGAACTCAAAAAAAATCCTTTTCTCTCAATAGATGCTGCCAGACCTGCTGTGTTTCTCCAGCACACTCTGTTTTTGTTTCAGATTTCAAGCATTTGCAGTTCTTTGTTTTTACTTCTTGCAGAGAAGCATGTTTGACAGCAACTAAAGCTAGACAATTTGCAAATGCCAAGACCAATAAACTGAATACTGTACTCAATATTTAAGTGAATTTGGTTATTGGAGTGGTGAAGTTAAGGTTCTGGCTGCTCTGTGGTCACTGCTGTAATCCTTCAATTTATTCAATAGCTATATGACCATCTGGAAAGCAGATTTCCAGAAGAGGAATTATGAGAACGGAATGCATTTGAGCTGGCTGCAATAATCAAGACAACTGATATGAATTTGGATAAGACAATATTGTACAACTGATAGTGAAGTATTCCACTTTTGTATCAAACAGTGATGAAAGCATGGCCACAACATTTTCGAGGAATACACTGATTTCAAACTTCCAATTATGCAAAAACTCAAGATGGGTTCCATTCAGACATCCAATTAGACAGTAAAGAGGAATGTACAGGCTCAATATAATGGTCATTATTTTAATTAAACACTCAACCACTAAGCATGACAGCTGGTTTGAAAGTTGATTTTTCTACCTAGTGGATTTTGTAAAACAAAAAGAGGTTGTTTATTTTAGAAAAAAGATTAAATCACATCTGGGGTAAATGACTAGAGGGATGGGATTCCCCTTAAAGCAGAGTGTAAAGGGGAGATTTCATACACTAGTGTAGATTAGGAAATCATCTGTTCCATCATGTCTATGCTGGCTGTTTCAAGAACAATCCAGTTAGTCCTGCTTCCCAGTTCTTTTCAAATCTCTACAATATTTTCTGTTTTATGTTCTTTTTCAATCCCCTCTTGAATATTTATCCACCACCCTATCAGGTAAGGCATTCCAAATCCTAATTATCAAATGAGTAAAACATTTTTCTTCATGTCTGCTTTCTTTGCCAAAGACATTAATCTATGCTTTCTTATTGATAATGGAAACTGTTCCTTTTTACTTAGCCTAATCTCAGTTTTAAACACACCAACAAATCTTTTCCCAGTCCACACTCAAAGAACCCAGAACCATCGACATAACCTTTCATTCCCGAACCCATTCTAGTACATCTCTCTGTACTTTCATGTTCTTCCTAAAGCCTGATACTACAACTTGGGATGATCAACTATTTTATGTAAATTTAGCATAGCATCTTAGGTGCTTTTGTACTCCATGCCATTGTTTATGAAGCTTAATATCTTACATATGAACTTCTTTGTTACCGTTTTACCATTTTTTAAACACACAAACACCCCCAAATATTTCTGCTCTTTCATACCCTTTAAAGATACCATTCAGCACCTTCTTTCTTCATTTTTCTTTGTTAAACAGACCACTTCACATTTTACTGCATTGTATTTCAACTACCATTTATCCATTCTAACACTGTCAATGTTCTCTTGAAGACTTCTACTGTCTTCCTCACTATTTATTACCTGAAGCAAGGTTTGTACAGAATAAATCAGGAACATTGGTAACCGTAGAAAACAGATTTAAAGCACCTTTTAAAAGAATCACAGAGCAGAGGGATTATCTTCTTAAAAAGCAAGCAGTTATGATACAGACCTTTAAGTGCCATGGAAGCAGAATTGACAAAAACTTTTCAAAATTAACTAGGAATGTGCTTAAATAACCAAGTTTGCAGAACCCAGATAAAATAAAATAGCAGTAACTGGATAACTTTCAAAGAGCCAGCATTAGCATGATGAGATGACAAGTCTCATTCTGCACTGCATAACAAAGAAAAACATTTCAAGAACATCATCTCTCAGTTTGTTCCTTCATATATTAAAAACTAGTTCCATATTCAGAGTGAGGAGAAAATCTTAGCAGATGCAGCAATCTCAAATAATGAACATAATAATTTGTTCACTTTTATCAGTGGGAAGATGTAAAATTCTGTCTACTAGGAAATTTCACTTTTTTTGGTTTTAAGTTGGGAAAATGTATTTATCGATAAACTAGAGTTGTTTGTTTTAAATTCAAGGTTAGATTGAAATATACCTCATAGAAGTAATACTGTCTTGATCAATACAGTGGAAAATATCTGTTCAAAGAGAAACAACTTAAAATTGTTGTATGCACAAAGTAGCGCATGTTTAGACTCTACAAGTTATAATATGGAATACATCTTCGTGAATTCCTGCACAATCATCTATGGTACAATTTTCAGATGTCTTCACTGAAATATACATAAGTACCCATTTCCAGTTTTTAAGTAATGTCTATGCTGTTTCATTTGCATTTCTCACGTTTTTCTTAATATTGATTTGCATGCAAGTGTTTCATCTATTAAATTGTCATCATTTTCCTCTTGACTTATTGGCATCCAAATTTCTTCCAGATTTGTTTTTCTCATTTCTTTATTTAGTTTGGTTTTCAAAGATCTTTTAAAGAATCCACACTAAAGGGGACGGGGAAGAGAAGGGAAAAAAAATTACAAAACTATAAATGAAAGTCTTACCTCTTGATATTTGCATAATTTGTAACAGTGGTCACAAATTTCACACATAACAATATGATCATTTATTGTCATTTGTACTCTGCAAACAACACAGTCAAATGCAGTGAAATGAAATTGACACTGCCTGAAAAAGCAGTCTTGATCAAAGGAGAAAACGAAAAGCATTGTTATTAACCACAGAATTTTCTGGGCACAAATTGACTTCAGTAGTCACCTATGTAGCCCCGGGACCACATAAGCACCCAGATGATCTTCATTTTAGATTCTTATATGGGACTTTGGCATCACTTGCAAAGCTAGCACTTTATCTCCATCCCTAATTGCACTGGAACCGATTGGGTCCCTTGGCCATTTCAAATGACTGCTATGAGTGAATCACATTGCTGAGAGTCTGGAGTCATGTGTAGGCCAGTTAAGGACAGCTGCTTTCCTCACCTAAGGTGAGCCAAGTGGGTTTTATGATCAGAATCTTTTTAATTTGAGTTAAAATTTCAATATCTACCATGGTAGGATTCAAACCCATATCTCTAGAATGGATTCAAATCCAAAGAATGGATCTCTGGATTATGAGTGCAGTGACATTACCACTCTGCCATCATCTCTTCAAAGAATGAGCAGGCAAGCAAAAATGGCATTGGCAAGACTAGTTTACACTAAAAATTAGTGACATTGGACAAAACATGATTTAGGTCTCCTACACCTCATGGATAAAGTAAAATAAAATTATTTATGAAGTAATAACATAAAAAATAAAATCATATGCATGAATGTAAGTGCACATATAAATACTGATTTGTTTTTCTGGAGTGGAGATCCACCTTTACCCAACTCAAATAAATAGGACAACTGAACAAGTGAAATCCACCGACTGACAAACCTATTCCATATCTTGCTGTTCTTAAACTTTTTGAATTGGCATTCTGATCAGGCAGATGATTCACCATCAAAAAGCTGGTGATGTCTTTTTGTAAATATTGAATGCAATTTGGCATCTGGTACCATCATTGGGTCCAGACTGCAGTTTTAACTGTGCCGTAAGTGTAGAAATCTCTGTCTGGTTATGGGCCATCAGAGAATGACTGACATCAAAAGAGGTCATTGACAATAATTTTACAGAATAGGAATAAAACAGAAATTCAGAAAGAACAGATACCCAATGAACACAGTCCGCAGATTTCTCAGCATCAAACCCAGACAAGCAGACAAAACGCGTCCAGAAACCCTAGCCACTCTCCACTACATCAAAGACATCTCGGAAATGACTGCCAGACTACAAAGATCCCTCAGTATCATGGTAGCCCACAAACCCACCAACACACTAAAACAGCAGCTAATGAACTTGAAAGACCCTATACAGACAACAAGCAAAATTTATGTTATTTACAACATATCATGCAAGGACTGTAACAAACACTACATTTAACAAACACTACATTGGACAAACAGGCAGAAAACTAGCCACTAGTATACATGAACATCAACTAGCCTCAAAACGACATGAACCTCTTTCACTAGTATCCTTTCATAGAAATGAGGAAGGACACCAATATAGAGTCATAGAGATGTACAGCATGGAAACAGATCCTTCGGTCCAATCCGTCCATCCCGACCCAATCTAGTCCCACCTGCCAGCACCCGGCCCATTTCCCTCCAAACCCTTCCTATTCATATACCCATCCAAATGCCTCTTAAATGTTGCAATTGCACCAGCCTCCACTACATCCTCTGGCAGCTCATTCCATACATGTACCACCCTCTGTGTGAAAAAGGTGCCCCTTAGGTCTTTTTTATATCTTTCCCCTCTCACCCTAAACCTATGCCCTCTAGTTCTGGACTCCCCAACCCCAGGGAAAAGACTTTGCCTATTTACCCTATCTATGCCCCTCATAATTTTGTAAACCTCAATTCGGTCACCCCCCGCCTCCGATGCTCCAGGGAAAACAGCCCCAGCCTGTTCAGCCACTCCCTACAGCTCAAATCCTGCAACCTGGCTACATTCTTGTAAATCTTTTCTGAACCCTTTCACGTTTCACAACATCTTTCCAATAGGAAGGAGACCAGAATTGCACGCAATATTCCAACAGTGGCCTAACCAATGTCCTGTACAGCCACAACATGACCTCCCAACTCCTGTACTCAATA
>NC_057716.1:40911026-40953777 GCF_004010195.1 Chiloscyllium plagiosum
ACAGGAATATACTTTCTCTGGATTCTTGTTATCTCATTTCTGAAGGCTTCCCATTTTCCAGCCGTCCCTTTACCTGCGAACATCTGCCCCAATCAGCTTTCGAAAGTTTTTGCCTAATACTGTCAAAATTGGCCTTTCTCCAATTTAGAATTTCAACTTTTAGATCTGGTCTATCCTTTTCCATCACTATTTTAAAACAAATAGAACTATGGTCGCTGGTGCTCCCCCACTGACACCTCAGTCACCTGCCCTCCCTTATTTCCCAAGAGTAGGTCAAGTTTTGCACCTTCTCTAGTAGGAACATCCACATACTGAATCAGAAAACTGTCTTGTACACACTTAACAAATTCCTCTCCATCTAAATCCTTAACACTATGGCAGTCCCATAGTGGAAAGTTAAAATCCCCTACCATAACCACATTATTATTCTTACAGACATACAAGTTTGTTTCTCAATTTCCCTCTGACTATTAGGAGTTCTATAATACAATCCCAATAAGGTGATCATCCCTTTCTTATTTCTCAGTTCCACCCAAATAACTTCCCTGGATGTATTTTCAGGAACATCCTCCCCCAGCACAGCTGTAATGTTATCATTTGATTGGGACAACACATCCATCCCAGGGTAAGCCAAATAGAGACACGCATGAGAATTCATAGAAGCATGGCATTCCAACCGGAATTCTATCGATAAACACATCGAGTTAGACCCCATCTACCACCCCTGAGAGAACAGGAAATGACATCACTACAGGAAATTATATCACCACAGGAAATGATGTCAGCAATGCAAAGAAACCCAAACGTCTCAATAGAAAGCAGGAATTATCACCAACCGTGCTTCGTCCACAGGTCGACTGAAGATGTCACCTAGTAGGGTGACGAAAAGTCTGGAAATGAACCTTCCAGCTCAGCGAGCATAACCTCCATCCAGAAGTGCAAATTATTGATATTCTTTGTTTCATAATTTGACAAATTGAAAATATGAAGGAATCAAAATATACAACTGCATTTCACCAATCTTCCTTAAATAATATATTTCTACTGCTTAGTGTGTACTTTGATATGGGAAATACCTGTGCATTTCATATCAGAAAAATAGGATATGCAGTTTTTATCTTTAAACAGAAAGTTCCAGCATTTCAGGCAGCATCCATGAAGAGATAAACAGTTAATGTTTCAGGTCACTGACATTTTATGAGAAATTGGTATAAATAGAGCAGGTTTTAAGCAAATATAGAAGCCGGGAAAGGTGGAAGGAGAATTTAAAAGGTCTGTGATCCCTTCCATTATGAACAGAAGGTAGGAGAGGTTAAATGACAGAACAGATAATGATGCAAGGCAAAAGAAGGATAAGTAATAAGGCATGTGAAGAAATATAAGAGGAGAATGGAAGAGCAGAGTAATTACAACAGCTACTGTTCGAACAGAATGTGAGGAGTGGTTATTAACTGAAGTTGGTGAACTCGATAGAGTCCAAAATATTATGAATTGCATAAATTAGATGTAAATTATTTTTCCTTGAGTTTCCATTCTAGAATGTTGGAAAAGTGGAGGCAGCCAAAGACAAAGAATACAATCTATTGTATTTGATTGTAGAACTGAATTAATATAAGTCTTACCTTACAAAGCATAAAAATGAATGTAGCCAATATCAAAATCCCCAATAACAAACTCAGTCCAAAAGTCAATACTGCTACTTTAAATTTTGGTTTAGTATTATAAATTGCTTCCATTATAACCTAGGAAAAAGATGAGAGGTGAGTTAATGAGCAGAAAGAGAGTCATTAAGGCTGCAAAATTAACCAGAAAGTGTATAAATAGAATGATAAATTACAACTACTTGTATTTATGTAGCCACTTTAAAATAGTAAAATATTTCAAGGTATTTCCCAGGAACAGGCTCACAAGATATTCTTATATGTATTTTATCTTTATTGAACTCCTGTAAGATGCATGCCTGCAATGAGTGCCCAGTGGAAGAGGTCACATGAGCACAGTTTTTTGCACAGATAATGTATTTTCCGGTATTCTATAATCTCACTACTAGTCACTGAAGTCAGCTGATCCACCATCCAGCACACTTAGACTGTTACAGCATTTCAAATATTGCTATGAGTGACAGTTCATGAATCAAGAATTCAGCAATTTAATAAAATATTGTGAAATTCAGCACTACACATCACCATTACACTTTTCCCTCGTAAAATGGAAAGGCGGATGTAGCCATGAAAATTGCCAACGGAATCATGAAAAAATGTGCAAATCCTAAATAGACTTGCACAAGGCAATCTGTGTTATCAAGACAATCAGTTCCTGTGGAGAGTGAAGAGGTCTTCTCCCAGTTTCTTCCATCTTTAATATTGTGTGTCATCAGTGCCTCTCTAGTTTGCTTAACTTGGTATTCATTACAGGTACAGCATTGGTTGATGCGGTCCTTGATTTCTTTCCTAATGTTTGGCCACTAGAGTATTGCTCATCTTCAGACTTGACTCAATTTATTAGTCCTCACCTACCACCCGACCAATCTCCACGTACAGCGCATCATCCGCCGTCATTTCCGCTACCTCCAAACGGACCCCACCACCAAGGATATATTTCCCTTCCCTATCAGCATTCCGTAAAGACCACTCCCTCCGTGACTCCCTCGTCAGATCCACACCCCCCACCAACCCAACCTCCACTCCCGGCACCTTCCCCTGCAACCGCAGGAGGTGCAAGACTTGCGCCAACACCTCCCCCCTATCCTCCCTCCAAGGCCCCAAAGGAATCCTCCATATCCGCCACAGATTCACCTGCACCTCCACACAATCATCTATTGCATCCTCTGCACCCGATGTGGCCTCCTCTATATTGGGGAGACAGGCCGGCTACTTGCGGAGCGTTTCAGAGAACACCTCTGGGACACCCGGACCAACCAACCCAACCACCCTGTAGCTCAACATTTCAATTCCCCCTCCCACTCCACCAAGGATATGCAGGTCTTTGGACTCCTCCATCGCCAAACCACAACAACACCTATCACATTTCCGACGCCCCTCCCCCTAGTCCCTCCTCCCTACCTTTTATCTTAGCCTGCTGGACCAACTTTCCCCATTCCTGAAGAAGGGCTTATGCCCGAAACGTCGATTCTCCTGTTCCCCGGATGCTGCCTGACCTGCTGCGCTTTTCCAGCAACACATTTCCAGCTCTGATCTCCAGCATCTGCAGACCTCACTTTCTCCTCAATTTATTAGTGGCCTGTATGGATGCACCTTAGCATCTTTTCTCACAATTGCTTAAGGATAATGACTCTTTCTTCTCTACAACATGCCATCTTGGACCATCAATCCAACTCTGAACCCAATATGCTTGTGACAGCACATGAACGTCCTTGATACTTTCAGGTCACTCTTTCATCTGAAATTCTTGCAACACTTGGTTGCATCTTGCTGGATAGATCACTTGTAGGCACTTGTCTATTAGATTGAATCTTTCTGCTTGTTGATGACTTCCAGATATTGAACTGTTGCTTCATTTTAGTTCTGGAAGATTCCTCACAGTCATAGTATCCTCTTCTTTCATCACAGAGAGTCTTGTTCTCAACAGGATGTTGGTGACATACATCTGTTTCATGTGCTTACTTGCCATATCCAGATGATAAGTCTTTGTAACCAAAGATAAGATTTATTTCAGGCACTTTGGAACAGATAGTAATGGCATGTGAAAAATGTTTTGAAATTGCTTATAGTCACATCTGACTGCCATTTTGACTTTTTCAAGTAAGTACTTTTGAAAATGTTTATAAGCAAATTCAAAGGCGAGACATTTTTTCTTCATCTGAGTATGGTGTCATGTCTGTTTGCATCAACACACTAGAAATAATTACAACTGGTCTTCTTGCTGCAGTTGGTTTGTTACTCAATGCAGGATGACTGAAATCATTATATTTCAACACTAATGTTGTCATCATAAGTTGATCAATTTTAGCAGAACTGCTTCTTGTTCTGTGCTCCAATACCACTGGACGTCCTCAGCAGTAGCTCAACATAATGGTTCACATTCTGGCAACAAACTGAGCAAGAATATTGCTAAATAGTTGATGCATCCAACAAACTATAACACTGCCATTGATGGCTGTATCATTGCTACAACTCTCACGTTTTTTGAGGTCCAAGCAAAGACGATTTGTTGTCAGCATGTGACATATGTACTTGAATTCAGTCATCTTTAATTGCGATTTTTTAATTCAGTCTTAGGTTCACTGGCAATCGCTCTCTAGCAATCGCACTAGGTTCTGATCATAGTCTGTTATGGCTTCTTCCCTTGTGTCTCCAAATCCAAACAGCTTTTTGAACCATCTGTATCTCCCAAATAACATCCAGAATGTAGTTAAAAAGCTTCTGCTTTCATCATGTTCACTTGCCAGTAACCATCCTTCAAATTTTGTGCAGTGAAGACTTTTGCCTTTGCAAGTTTTGGCAAAGTTCCTTTGATGGTTGTCATGGAATAGTGAAATCTCTGCAGAGAGTTATTTTGACTTTTTGGGTCTATGCAGACTCTCAGCTTTGTAGGTTGCTTCACTGTTACCATGCTATTATGAAGATGTGGGTATACCTTTAAAAATGTTAAAAGCAGCAGAACTACCAGACACAGCACCAAGTGTTCTCAATAAAGCAACAATGTATGTAACACTGGGTCAAACAACTTGATTAGTTCATTGCCTGAAGACAAAAACAAATTCAAATTCGGCCAATCAGTTTAAATTATACCCCGAAAAAAATACCAATTTCCAAATAAGTTTGAATTGTGTATATTGACAATCTTAAAAGCCAATGATACAATCCGATGCTCTGGGATATAAGATCAAGGGAAAATCGAACAGTTGAGAGGAGAACTGCCAAGTCCTAGCATATAACAGACTGCTTGAAAAAAACATCTCTCTCAAAATTACCTTTTTGATCAGTAACCTGTAATGCAGAAATTCCTAACAAGGAGAAAAGAAGACACAGGAAGTTCCGAAGATGAGAACCTAAAGCTGCCTAGTTTTGAGAAGTGTTGTTTTATAAATCTTAATTGGGAGTTTTTTCAGACTAGTATTATAGAAGGGAAGGTAAAACACAGGTTAGAGAAAGAAATTATAAATAGTGGTTAGTTAATTATTCGCTGTTATACTTTAAGAAATAAAGTTGTTAATTTTTACTTTACATAGTTCTTGGCCATTCGAATTTTTACAGATTACTGCACGGGGATAAATCTTTTCGGGTGTGTTGCTGGTTTTAAATTAAGCCGCACAGTTTACCCTGTGTCGTAATGGTGCTGCTAATCCATTCTGCAGGTGTTGTCACTTTGCTATTTACCCACTTCTTTTCCAGCTCTTCCATCTTGTCTTTCAGGCTAGCCTTGAGGCCAGTTGGAATTTTGCTCAGCAGTTGATCAACTGTTCTTACGCTTTCACCTACATTGAGATGGTTTTCTCCAGGAAGACATCCTAAACCTGAAAACACTATAGGATTTGTTCTGCAGTCAATGGCATTGAGTGTTGTGACACATTGCCCAGTGCAACTGTTAGTCTTGTTCCAGCTGAGATAAGTGACTTTCTCTTGCTTTCCTCTTGACACAATATTGTGATGTCATTTAGCCCTAACCTTACTTTCCAGAGCTCCATTTTTGAATCATTATGCCACATCAAGCAAAATGCACAGGTCTGTGAAGGTCCTGATGTACCAGTCTCTCTATCTGAAACTTAATGTTGACTTGATGTTCTACTTCTGCAGTCATTAGTCCACTGTCATAAACCATTTATCACCTATCAACCTGACCAAGCTAAACTGTTCTATGGTGTAGAGTGATTCACCAGACTCTTTAATTTTTGACAGAATCTTAGATTCACACAGTGAGCATAAGTAACTTCTCAGAAATGTTAGGGAAACAAGGAGCTAGCGAGAGGGAGCAATTGAAGGAAATCACTATTAGTAAGAAAATTATGCTGAGGAAATGAATGGGGTTAAAGGCTAACAAATGAAGAGGCACCGATAATCTATGTCTCAGAGTACTAAAGGAAGTGGTCCTGAAAATATTGGAGATTTAAGTGGACTGCTTCCAAAATTCTGCGGAATTGTAAGCAGTACTCACAGATTGGAGGATGGCAACTGAAACCGCACGATTTAAAAAGGAAGGGATTGGAAAAAGCACAGAATTACAGACAAAATCTAACATCAGTAGTGGGGAAAAGCTAGAGTCTAATCCCCACAAGGTGTGATAACAGATATCTGAAAAGCATTAACAGCACTGGACTAAACCTGCAAGGGCTTATGAAGGGATTCTGGGTAATCCAAGATGGAGGATAGGAAAAATTTCTGGCTATAACAGCTGCTCCATTTTTGAGGTATTGTAGGTGATTTCCTCAAATTCCAAGAGCAACAATTGCTGTTTTATATGTTGTTGCATTGTTTTGAAACATTGAAGAAAAAAAAAAGTCAAAATAACAGCAATTTTAAAAGGGAGAGGTACAGACAAAGGAAGCACATGGTGAGGTCAGTGCAGGAGAGGGAGAGAGAGAGAGAGAGAGAAAAAAAGAAATTGACACCACAATGAACCTGCACAGTTACTGCCTTTGCTGTTTGAATTCATGTATTACTGGACATCGGAGCATGTCTGGGAAAATTAGCAAACAGTGAAATTCACAACTAATCGTGGAGGAACCTGTTTGGGCGAGGTCACAGCAGAGAATAGTTTTAAGTGTGGCCTACAGAAAGTCTACAGTAGTAAATAGAGTGGGTTCTTCCTTGATTATATGTTTTTTGAGATATGTCTCTTGATTAAACTTAAAAAATAAGCTATAATTATTAACTTAACCTGGAGCAGAGTTTTGTAGAGGAATAAGAAGGTGTTATTTTCTGGGTCTGTAGATTGTGAAGGAGCAAAAATGGCCTTTAGTAGAGTGATATGCTCTTCTTGTCGGATGTGGGAGTTTAAGGAGAGTTTATGGATTACTGCGGATTATATCTGCAATAAATGCCATTGGTTGTGAATCCTACCAGATCGAATGGACCAGTTGGAGAAACAGTTAGAGGCAATGAGGAACTTGCAACAGTAAGGGGATGTGATGGATGGCAGTTATAGGAAGGGGGGAAAATCACAGATACAGTCACATAGATGGGTTAGCTCCAGGAAAGGTAAGAGAGGTAGGCAGGTAGTGCAGGAGTCTTCTGTGGCTATCCCTATTTCAAACAAGTATGCAGTTTTGGAAAATGCAGGGGGTGATGGATTCTCAGGGGAATGTAGCAGGAACAGTCAAGTTTCTGGTATTTACGTTGGCTCTAATGCAATGAGGGGTACATCGAGTTCCAAGAGATCGATTGTGTTCAGGGACTCTCTAGTCCGAGGTACAGACAGACGCTTCTGTGGCCAGCAGTGAAAGATCAGAATGCTGTGTTGCTTCCCTGGTGCCAGGATCAAGGATGTCTCAGAAAGGGTGCAGAATGTTCTCAAGGGGAAGAGGGGCCAGCAAGAGGTCATTGTCCACATTGGAACCAATGACATAGGAAGGGAAAAGGTTGAGATTCTGAAGGGAGATTAGAGAGAGTTAGGTAGAAATTTAAAAAGGACGCTCTCAAGAGTAGTGATATCTGGATTACTCCCAATGCTACAAGCTAGTGAGGGCAGGAATAGGAGGATAGATCAGATGAATGCATGGCTGAGCAGCTGGTGTTTGGAAGAAGGATTCACGTTTTTGTGTCATTTGGGGTAGAAGTGACCTGTACAAGAAGAACGGATTGCACCTAAATTGGAAGGGGATTCATATACTAGCAGGGAGATTTGCTCAGGAGGATTTAAACTATTAAGGTGGGGGCATGGGACCCAGTGAGCTAGTGAGGAAAGAGATCAATCTGAGACTGGTACAGTTGAGAAAAGAAGAAAGTCAAACAGTCAACAGCAGGAACAAGGTAGGACTGATAAATTAAACTGTCTTTATTTCAATGCTAGAGGACTAACAGGGAGGGCAGATGAACTCAGGGCATGGTTAGGAACATGGGATTGGGATATCATAGCAATTACGGAAACATGGCTCAGGGATGGGCAGGACTGGCAGCTTAACGTTCCAGGATACAAATGCTACAGGAAAGATAGAAAGGGAGGCAACAGAGGAGGGGGAGTGGCGTTTTTGATAAGGGACTACATCTGTACCGAAGGAGGGTATTTCTGGAAATACATCCAGGGAAGGTATTTGGATAGAACTGAGAAATAAGAAAGGGATGATCGTCTTACTGGGATTGTATTATAGACCCCCTAATAGTCAGAGGGAGATTGAGAAACAAATTTGTAAGGAGATGTCAGCTATATGTAAGAATAATAAGGTGGTTATGGTAGGGGATTTTAACTTTCCAAACATAGACTGGGACTACCGTAGTGTTAAGGGTTTAGATGGAGAGGAATTTGTTAAGTATGTACAAGAAAATTGTCTGATTCAGTAGTGGATGTACCAACTAGAGAAGGTGCAAAACTTGACCTACTCTTGGAAAATAAGGCAGGGCAGGTGACTGAGGTATCAGTGGGGGGACACTTTGGGGCCAGCGACCATAATTCTATTAAATTTAAAATAGTGATGGAAAAGGATAGACCATCTCTAAAAGTTGAAGTTCTAAATTGGAGAAAGGCCAATTTTGACGGTATTAGTCAAGAACTTTCGAAAGCTGATTGGGGCAGATGTTCGCAGGTAAAGGGACAACTGGAAAATGAGAAGCCTTCAGAAATGAGATATCGAGAGTCCAGAGAAAGTATATTCCTGTTAGGGTGAAAGGAAAGGCTGGTAGATGTAAGGAATGCTGGATGACTAAAGATATTGAGGGTTTGGTTAAGAAAAAGAAGGATGCATATGTCAGGTATAGACAGGATAGATCGAGTGAATCCTTAGAAGAGTATAAAGGAAGTATGAGTATACTTAAGAGGGAAATCAGAAGGGCAAAAAGAGGACATGAGATAGCTTTGGCAAATAGAATTAAGGAGAATCCAAAGGGTTTTTACAAATATTTAAGGACAAAAGAGTAACTATTGAGAAAATAGGGCCCCTCAAAGATCAGCAAGGCAGCCTTTGTGTGGAGCTACAGAAAATGGGGGAGATACTAAACGAGTATTTTGTATCAGCATTTACTGTGGAAAAGGACATGGAAAATATAGAATGTAGGGAAATAGATGGTGACATCTTGAAAAATGTCCATATTACAGATGAGGAAGTGTTGGATATCTTGAAACACAGGATCTGATCAGGTGTACCCTAGAACTCTGTGGGAAGATGGAGAAGTGATTGCTGGGTCTCTTGCTGAGATATTTGTATCATCGATAGTCACAGGTGAGGTGCCGGATGACTGGAGGTTGGCTAACATGGTGCCACAGTTGAAGAAAGATGGTAAGGACAAGCCAGGGAACTATAGACCAATGAGCCTGACTTCGGTGGTGGGCAAGTTGATGGAGAGAATCCTGAGGGACAGGATGTACATGTATTTGCAAAGTCAAGGACTGATTAGGAAGAGTCAACGTGGTTTTGTGCGTGGGAAAGCATGTCTTACAAACTTGATTGAATTTTTTGAAGAAGTAACAAAGAGGATTGATGAGGGCAGAACGGTAGATGTGATCTATATGAACTTCAATAAGGCATTTGACAAGGTTCCCCATGGGAGACTGATTAGCAAGGTTAGATTTCACGGAATACAGGGAGAACTAGCCATTTGGATACAGAACTGGCTCAAAGGTAGAAGACAGAGGGTGGTGGTGGAGAGTTGTTTTTCAGACTGGAGGCCTATGACCAGTGGAGTGCCACAAGGATCGGCGCTAGGTCCACTACTTTTCATCATTTTTATGAATGATTTGGATGCAAGTATAAGAGGTATACTTAGTAATTTGCAGATGACACCAAAATTGAAAGTGTCGTGGACAGCAAAGAAGGTTACCTCAGATTACAACAGGACCTTGACCAGATGGATCAATGGGCTGAGACATGACAGATGGAATTTAATTCAGATAAATGCGAGGTGCTGCATTTTGGGAAAGCAATCATCAGCAGCACTTATATACTTAATGGTAAGGTCCTAGGGAGTGTTGCTAAACAAAGAGACCTTGGAGTGTAGGTTCATAGCTCCTTGAAAGTGGAGTTACAGGTAGATAGGATAGTGAAGGTGGCGTTTGGTATGCTTTCCTTTATCGATCAGAGTATTGAGTACAGGATTTGGGAGGTCATGTTGCGACTGTAAAGGACATTGGTTAGGCCACTGTTGCAATTCTGGTCTCCTTCCTATTGGAAAGATGTTGTGAAATGTGAAAGGGTTCAGAAAAGATTTACAAGGATGTTGCCAGGCAGGGAGGATTTGAGCTATAGGGAGAGGCTAAACAGGCTGGGGCTGTTTTCCCTGGAACATCGGAGGCTGAGGGGTGATCTCATAGAGGTTTACATAATTATGAGGGGTATGGATAGGGTAAATAGACAAAGTCTTTTCCAGAACTAGAGGGCATAGGTTTAGGGTGAAAGGGGTAAGATATAAAATAGACCTAAAAGGCAACCTTTTCACACAGAGGGTGGTACATGTATGGAATGAGCTGCCAGAGGAAGTGGTGGAGGCTAGTATAATTGCAACACTTAAAAGGCATTTGGATGGGTATATGATTAGGAAGGGTTTGGAGGGATATGGGCCGGGTGCTGGCAGGTGGGATTAGATTGCGTTGGCATATCAGGTGGGCATGGACAGGTTGACCGAAGGGTCTGTTTCCATGCTGTACATCTCTATGACTATAAAGGCAAATTATGTGTAAAGAATTTGCTGGAGTTTAAGGAAGCAACTAGTAAAGTAAATAAAGGAGAAACAGTGGATGTGGTGATTTAGATTTTTAGAAGGCTTTTCATAAGGTCTCTCCTAAGAGATTTGTGGGCAAAGATAAAGCCTACTAATAGGGATAGAGAATATATTAGCAAGAGTTGGTTCATAGGAAATAGACAGTGGAAATAAATTAGTTTCAAGAAACAATACTTGGGCTCCTACACATACATACATACATAAAATATATTATAAATGACCTGGATGAGTGAAACAAAGGCAATATTTTCAAGTTTCCGGCTGACACAAAACTGGGCAGGACTGAGAGTTGTAAGGAGGCTTCAAGGTAATTTAGACACAGTGAATGAATGGGCAAATGCATAGCGAGTTTTTAACATTTTGGTGTGAAAAAAACAGAAAGAAGAGTATTATTTAAACAGTGATATATTAGGAAATTTGAATTTATAATGGAATGTTGCTGTCTTTGTATACCAGTCAATGATAGTAGACAGGCAGGTGCAGCAAGCATTCGGGAAGGTAACTGTATATTGATCTTCAATGCAAGAGAATTTGAGATCAGAAGTAGGGATGTCTAACTGCCATTATACAAAGCCTTTGTGATACCACATCTGGTGTACTGCATGTGGTTTTCATTTCCCTACTCAAGAAATTGTATACTTGCTATCGAGGAAGTGCAGAGGTTCACTACGCTGATACTGGGGATAGCAAGACTGTACTATGAGAAAAGATTGATTCGACTGAGCCTGTATTCACCAGTGTTTAGAAGGATGAGAGGGATTTGATTGAAACATGTAAAGTTCTAACACAACTAGGCGGATGCAGAGGAATATTCTCCCTGGGTAGGGAGTCTAGAACCAGAGTCCACAGTCTCAGGATACAGTGTACACTATTTAGAACTAAGGAGAGGAAAGGTTTCTTCACTCAAAGGGAACTGAATCTGTGGAATTCCTTATCACAGAAGGCTGTGAAGGCCTAATCACTGAATAGATTCGAGAAACTGACAAATCTTTTCTTGGAAGATTTTAAAAGTATTAAAGGCATGGGCAAAAAGCAGGAATATGGCATTGAGATAGAGGATCAGCCATGATCATACTGAAGGGCAGAACAGGCTCAAAGAGCCAAATAGGTGAAAGTGAGGACGGCAGATGCTGGAGATCAGAGTCTAGATTAGAGTGGTGCTGGAAAAGCACAGCAGGTCAGGCCGCATCCGAGGAACAGGAAAATTGACGTTTCGGGCAAAAGTCCTTCATCAGGAATGAGCCCTCATTCCTGATGAAAGGCTTTTGCCCGAAACGTCAATTTTCCTGTTCCTCAGATGCGGCCTAACCTGCTGTGCTTTTCCAGCACCACTCTAATCTAGACACAAGGGACCAAATGATTTACTCTTACCTCTAGTTTCTACACTTCGATATTTTATTACTATTTCTCCAATCCTGATGAAGGGTCTTAGCCCGAAGTGTTGATTTTTCCGCCTCCTGATGCTGCTTGGCTTGCTGCGTTCCTCCAGCTTCCAGTTTGTTTACTTTTGATATTTCTCCAGTGGCCATCTGTACCTGCCTGTTATCCTTCTATTCACCAAACGGTGATGGGCGGCATGGTGGCTCAGTGGTTAGTACTGCTGCCTCTCAACTCCAGGGACCCGGGTTCGATTCCAGCCTTGAGCGTCTGTCTGTGTGGAGTTTGCATATTCTCCCCGTGGCTGCGTGGTTTTCCTCCAGGTGCTCCGGTTTCCTCCCATATTTGGAAGATGTGCAGGTTAGATGAATTGGCCATGCTAAATTGCTCCATAGTGCTCAGTGATGTGTAGGTTAGGTGCATTTGTCAGGGGTGAATGTAGCGTAATGGGGTAGCGGAATGGATCTAGGTGGGTTGCTGTTCGGAGGGTTGGTGTGGACTTTTTTGGGCGGCACGGTGGCACAGTGGTTAGCACTGCTGCCTCACAGCGCCTGAGACCCGGGTTCAATTCCCGCCTCAGGCGACTGACTGTGTGGAGTTTGCACGATCTCCCCATGTCTGCGTGGGTTTCCTCCGGGTGCTCCGGTTTCCTCCCACAGTCCAAAGATGTGCAGGGTCAGGTGAATTGGCCATGCTAAATTGCCCATAGTGTTAGGTAAGGGGTAAATGTAGGGGTATGGGTGGGTTTCGCTTCGGCGGGTCGGTGTGGACTTGTTGGGCCGAAGGGCCTGTTTCCACACTGTAATGTAATGTAATCTAATCTAATCAAACATTTGTGTAAAATGATTCAGCTTCCTGCACGGAGAACACCACTTTCCTCAGAGAGTGGACTTGGCTTTTCTTTTGTGTGATATCCTCCACAGTATTCAAAAAACAACAAAAGAACAGCAGATGCTGGAAAATCAGAAACAAAATCAGAAATTGCTGGAAAAGCTCAGGAGGTCTGGCAGCATCGGTAAAGAGAAAGTAGAGTTAAATGTTTTGGGTCCAGTGACCGTTCTTCCAGAAATATTAACACTGACGCTGCCAGCCCTGAGTTTTCCCAGCAATTTTTGATTTTGATTCCACACAGTATTAGTATTTTCCCTTTTGTGCACGATGGAACGCTTAGCCAATTTTGTCATGATATGCTGGTTTATAATCTCAGTGTATCCGTATGTTGGTTGCTTTTCTGAGAGTACGTTTCTCCTCCCTTAGTAGGCATGCTCTGACTGCTGGATCTCTGAATTAGATGAGCTTTGAGAGTTGTGCAAATTCACAGCAATTATGAGTTAAGTTCATGTAGTCACATTGAATCTTTATTTAATGGCAAGATTGGATTAGAAAAAAGGTGAAGGGAACACTGAGGGAGGACAATGAGACTGCTGGATATATGTACATCATTCATTAGCAGTAATGGATGGATCCATTGAAGGCTCCATCCTGTATGATTCTGCGAAGCTGCTCAAAGTGAGTCCCAGAACATGCTCCTGTTCTCCTAGGTTAGAAGAACTCAGCTGCATTAGATGCTCCCTGGCATGGAAGCAACTAAGCACTGAGGGAGTAGAAGCTCTTCCCGTTGATGTATCTCATTAGTTGCTCACCTACCACTATAACAGAGCCATGGGTGCAAGCAATGATGTTCGACACTTGTGGGAATCCAATGATCGAGATGAATCCCACAGATCTTTGAGCCGGTGAGACTTTAGCTATATCAAATTGAAGGAATGGAGTAAACTCACAAACAGCACATCAGTGATGTTTGAATATAATGGCGCACTGCTGCTTGTGGGGCACACAGAGACACAATGCTAATCCCTGGAATGAGCCGGAGATTAAGTAACAGTGAATATTACAGCAGGGCATGGTGCACAGTGCTGAGAGGGATGCGATCTTCTGCTATGACAGCAAAAAACGGACTGAACACCTGCCTAGATAGATGCAGTATCCTGCAATTCTCCAATATATCCAGGTATCAGTATCACTAGCATAAAGGCAATGCCATAGGTGTGTCCTCTAGTGCTTTCTGACACTTCATTTCTTTCTTTGCCCTCTGCATGCAAATATCTGCCTCTGCTGCTTAGGATGTTGATCAATTTCGCCACTTGACCCAAGATTTTATAACAATAGTTCCATTACCACCTATCTCTATACATCTGAAGACTGATGTGTGGCAATGGCTGAGTGCCCTTCCTAAACAAAATTTCTTTTATGGATCCATTTAACTTCTTGATGCAGCCATGACTGTCACCCCACTGTATTGTCAACTCCTTGACCCTGGACAGTACCACGTCCAGCGTGTAACCAGTGCCACTGCTGAAATTACAAACTGGCCCTTAATAAACAAATTAACTCATTAATAGGATTAATCAGAATAATTTTCAAACCTGGAAGACTTCAAAGTGCCACCCTCCACAGCTGTCAGAAAATTTGTCCGAGACAGAAATGGGAAAACAAAACTCCCCACCTAAGCCCAATCCATCGGGATCAAACTATTCTGCCCACAATCACTGCTTTAATATAGGCATTCATACGGGCCAGTTTGCATCCAGTAAAAGGCAAAATATTTTGTGCAACTCAAGGCTTTTAAGCAAAAAGCTCTGAAATGATTTAAGGTAACCTTTCTAGTTATGTGGCCCAAAAGAAATAGCTGTCAAAAATTAGTGGGCAAACAGAAAAGTGCAGTGCAATAACTAGCAAGTAACAAATCAGTAAGGTGCATAAAACCATCTACTTCATTTAGACAATGAATATGTTGCTGTGTGAAGTGGGTACAATGTTGTCTGTTTTCTATTCTAGAACATCCTCCTTAGAGGACACTTGTACAGCATATTTGACAGTAACTACTATCCAGGGCTAATACTACATCTGTGGTATCTAAGAAGAGAGGCAGATTAAATTGAAGAACTGCAGAAAGCTGACAATATACAGCTACAGAAGAATTCCACCAACAGATAAACAGCTCACATATACATTCCAAAACAGTTCTTCATCAACATGCTACATTTTTACTGCTGGTCTTTGCAGAGTCATAGAGTCATAGAGATGTATAGCATGGAAACAGAGTCTTCGGTCCAACCCGTCCATGCCGACCAGATATCCCAACACAATCTAGTCCCACCTGCCAGCGCCCAGCCCATATCCCTCCAAACCCTTCCTACTCATATACCCATCCAAATGCCTCTTAAATGTTGCAATTGTACCAGCCTCCATCACTTCCTCTGGCAGCTCATTCCATACACGTACCACCCTCTGCGTGAAAAAGTTGCCCCTTAGGTCTCTTTTATATCTTTCCCCTCTCACTCTAAACCTATGCCCTCTAGTTCTGGACTCCCGACTCCAGGGAAAAAACTTTGTCTATTTATCCTATCCACGCCCCTCATAATTTTGTAAACCTGTATAAGGTCACCCCTCAGCCTCCGATGCTCCAGGGAAAACAGCCCCAGCCTGTTCAGCCTCTCCCAGGATGGGGGGAGGTGTAGTCCAGGTAGCTGTGGGAGTCGGTTGGTTTGTAGTAGATGTCCGTGTTGATTCGGTCGCCTGAGATAGAAACAGAAAGGTCTAGGAAGGGGAGGGAGGAGTCCGAGACTGTCCAGGTGAATTTGAGGTCGGGGTGGAAGGTGTTAGTGTAGTGGATGAACTGTTCAACCTCTTCTGAACCCTTTCAAGTTTCATTGTATGTACTCACATCTGGACAAAAACATCAGTTTACAGCATACAACTGAACATTTGAAACAGAAAGGCTTGAAACAGAAAATCATATTTAATGATATGATCAGTCACTGCCTGCAGTATGAGCTGCAATATAAGTACACTGCTATTGCTCCTTAAACAAATGTCTCAAAATGATAAAACCATAAGATGTAGGAGCAGAAATAGGCCATTGAGCCCATCAGGTCTGCCCCGTCATTCAATGAGATCACAGCTGATCAGATAACCCTCATGTCCTGCCTTGCTTTTTCCGCCATAACCCCTGATTCACTCACTGATTACAAAGCTACCACAGCCTAAATAGAGACCCTGCATCTACAGCACTCTGCTGTACAGATGTATTGGACAGGGTTGCAGGAGAGGGAGAGAAGACATTCCTCATCTCTCACTGAAATGTGTGACCCATCATTCTGACGTTACATCCTCAGGGCCCGGACTCTCCCAAATAGGGAAACAAATCTTTCCACATCTGCCCTGTCATGTTGCCCCAAGAATCTTGTGACCTTATTGAAATGTGCATCTCATTCTCCTATATTTCAACAAGTACAGATTCAATCTACTCAACCTCTCCTCAAAGCTGATAATCACCTTAGTGAACCTTCTCTGAACGTCCTCCAATGCCAATATATCTTTCCTTAAATAAGAGGTCCAAAACGGTTCACAGTATTTCAGGTGTGGTCTGACTAGTGCCTTCTATAGTTTCAGAAAAATGTCCCTACTTTTATATTTCATTTCCTTTGAAATAAAGGCCAACATTCCTTTTGCCTTTCCTATTGCCTATTGAATTTGGATACTGGCTTTTTGTGATTCATGGACAAAGACTCCTAAGTCTCTCTGTTCTGTAGCTTTCTGCAGTTGTTCTCCTTTTAAATAAAATTCAGCTCCTCTATTGTCCTGCCAAATTGCATAATCTCACAATATATTACATTATAATCCATCTATCAATTTTTTTTGCTTACTTGGTTGACCTGGAGAAAGTGAGGACTGCAGATTATGGAGAGTCAGAGTCAAAAGGTGTGGCACTGGAAAAAGCACAGCAGGTCAGCAGCATCTGAGGAGCAGGAGAGTTGACATTTCAGGCATAAGCCCTTCATCAGGAATGTGGGCGGGGAAGGGGGCTGAGAGATAAATAGGAGAGTGAAGCTGGGAAGGTGATAGGTATTTGAAGGTGGGGGTAATTGTGATAGGTTGGTGGAGATAGATGGGAACGAACATGGACAGGTAGGACAGGTCAAGAGGGTAGTGCTGAGTCAGAGGGTTGGATCTGGGATGAGGTGGGGGGTGATGAGGTTTGGAAACTGGTGAAGTCAACATTGATGCCACGTGGTTGTAGGGTCCCGAGGCAGAAGATGAGGTGTTCTTCCTCCAGTCGGAGAGTAACTTTGATTTGGCGGTGGAGGCGACCCAGGATTTGCATATCCTTGGCTGGGGAGTTAAAGAGGTTGGCCACAGGATGGGGTTGTTTGGTGTGTGTGGTTCTGGGATGTTAACCTGCATATCTCCCTCTCCACTTTGTGTCATCCTCATCACTTGCCTTCCCACCTATTTTTGCATCATCCACAAACTTGGCAATAGTACATTCATTTTCCTCATCCAAGTCATTAATTTATGTTAATTCCTGTGGCATATCACAATGCTTTCTGTGTATATTAATATGGCATTTAACAGAAGGGAACAATGTATATCAACTCAGGATATTGACATCAACTCGGAGCAGGTATGTAACAAGACTTTTATGGCACTCAAAAACATTTGCTTATGGGATGTGTACATTATTAGCAAGTCAGCATTTGTCATCTATTTCTAACTGCCTTAGACTGCAGTACTCCTTATGGTATCGGCACAGTGCTGTTCGGGATGAAATGCCGGGATTCTGACCCAGTGACAGTTAAGTAGCTGCAAGTCAGGACGATGTATGTTTTAGGAAAATCTGCAGTTTGTGTTCCCATGGTCGGCTGTTTATTTCTCTAGGTAGTAGATGTTGCAGGTTTGAATGTAATTTGTGAATTATACACATTGCACCACTGTGTGCTGGCAGTGGAGAGAGTACCACTAAGGGCTAGGGTGGCAATCATGTGGGCTGCTTTTCCTGGACGATGTCAAGTTACTTGAATGTTATTGGAACTGTATCCATCTCAGCAAATGGAGATTATTCTCAAACCCTTCAAATTTGTGCCTATAAATGATAGGCAGTCTTTGGGGAATCGGTCGTTGAGTTATCTGCCAGAGAGCTCCCCACCTCTGACTTGCTCTTGAAACCACAGAATGTGTGTTGCTGGTCCTGTTAGGTTTTCAGGGTGCCAATGGTGGGGGATCCAGCAATAGTAATGCCATTGAATATCAATAGAAAATTATTAGACTTTCCATTGTTGTAAATGGTCGTTGCCTAGCTCTTGTGTGGTGTGACTGTTATCTGCTTATTAACCCAGATCTGTGAGAAGGAAAAAAATCAACTTGTTCGAACATGTTTTGACACAGCTCTGTTGCAGACAGGATTAGACCCATATCTTCTGACACTACAACTGTGCCACAAGATCTCAAAAATAATTTTTGACACTCTTGCAGGACAGGTGAGACTTGAACCTGGAGTGTCTGGCCCAGGCACTGGGACACTACAAATCCAAAACACCACCCTTCAGCTAAAGCATGGGTGTTATCCAGTTTTGGTGCATAATTTACCACAGACTGATTCAGGAAAACATTTTTACATTCTTAATATCAGCTCTATATTTATTTCCAACTTTCAGACCCTCACCAAAATAAATTGATTCTACTCTTTCCTTACATTTCTAGAAACAGACTAATTTTATGTACAGGGTGATAATTGATGTATCTGATTGATCTGTCCTCAGACACAATCTTTCCTGGTCCCAGTGAGTTAATGCATTAATTACACAGTTGAAAAAAATCAACCAATCTGCCGGTTCTTGATTGCCACACACTATCTGGGATAGATGGGATCAGCTGTGATAATCTTACATAGTTAAATACTATTCAAAGTCTGGACTTAAATATGCAAACTGGCCATTTGGACATTATTCTGCAAAGTTGCTTTCATCTCTCATGACATTGTATACAGGATGAATTCAGGAAAGAGGAGGCAAAGTCAAATTGTTTGGATTAACTAATTTAATACTTACAGTTATACTTGTGCCTCCTCCTTTTTCAATAACTTTGGGATTCTGCCCTGATGATGCCACAGCTTCTGTAGTAAAAATTGTTGAAGCAGCAGAATCCTGTTGAAATAAAAAGTGAAGGTTTGCCTTGTTTTAAATACAAAAATATTAAGTTAGCATGCTCTGAGATACTTTGTGGTATAAAACAGCTTTCAAATGTAGAAATAACAAATCCACACATACCTGTAAATGATATGGATTTATGTAAATTCATTGAAATTATAATTTTGTTCCTTATTCCATTCCCTTTTCACATGCACCCCTCTTCAACTAGGAATTTGGGGCAATTTCAACAGCAAACTTCAACATGGATAATATTTCCTTATTACCTGATGAGTGTTACAATTTAGAAAATGTGGCCTTGTTAATTTTATTGCAGAACTGTCAGATAATCTGACAAAATGTGGTCAAAGTTAGGGAGGAAATTGCAGGGCCCCTAGCAGACATATCTGTGTCATCTGTAAACACAAGTGAAGTACCAAAGGACTGGAGGTTGGTTAATGTTGTGCTATTGTTTAAGAAAGACTGTAAAGAGAAGCCTGGAAACTATAGACTTGAGAATCTGACATCAGTGGTAGGTACGTTGTTGGAGGGGATTTTGAAAGATACGATTTACAATCATTTGGAGAGGCAAGGAATCAGTGGGGATAATCAGCATGGTTTTATGTGAGGAAAATAGTGTCTTACAAATCTGATTGAGCTTTTTAATGAAGTAACTAAAAGGATTGATGAGGGCATACCTGTGATGTTGTTTACTTGGACTTTAGTAACATTTTTAACAAGGCTCTGCATAGTGGACTAATTAGTAAAGTTAGATCACATGGGATTCAAGGTGAGTTTGTCAATTGGATGCATAATTGGATTTATGGTAGAAGACAGAGGGTGATGGTGGTGGGTTGTTTTTCAGACTGGCAGCTTGTGACCAGCAGTGTTCTGCAAGGATTGGTACTGGGTCCACTTTTGTTTGTCACGTATATAAATGATTTGGATGAGAATATAGAAGGCATGGTTAGTAAGTTTTTAGATGACACCAAAATTGTGGTCTAGTGAACAGTGATGAGTTATCTAAGATTACAAAGAGATCTTAATCAATTGAGTCAATGGACTGAGGAGTGGCAGATGGAGTTTAATTTGGATAAATGCAAGGTTTTGCGTTTTGCTAATACAAACAAGGGCAGGACTTAATGGTAGGGGCCTGCGTAGTGTTGTGGAACAGATAGAATTAGGGGTTCAGGTACATAAGTTTTTGAAATTTGAGTCACAGGTAGACAGGGTGGTTGAGAAGGCATTTAGCATGGTTGCCTTCATTGCTGAGACTTTAGAGTATAGGAGTTGGGACGTCACGTTGAGGTTGTATAGGATGTTGGTCAGGCCTCTTATGGAGTACTGTGTGCAGTTCTGGTTGCTCTGTTATAGGAAGGATATTATTAAACTGGAGAGGGTTCAGAAACAATTTATCAAGATGTTGCCAGGAATATAGGGTTTGAGATATAAAAGCAGACATGAAAGACTGGGTCTTTTTTCAATGAAGCATAGGAGGCTGAGAGGTAACCGTATAGGGGTTTATAAAATCATAATGGGAACAGATAAGGTGAGTGACAAGGGTCTTTTCCCTAGAGTGGGAGAGTTTAAAAACTAGGGGGCATCTTTTTTAGGAAAGAGGAGAAAAATTTAAAAGGACACACAGGGCAACTTTTTTTAAAAGACACAGAGAGTGGTTTGTGTGTGGAATGAACTGCCAGTGGAAGTGGTGGATGCAGGTACAGTTACAATGTTTAAAAGACATTTGGATGAGTTCATGAATAGGAAGGGTTTGGCGGGATATGGGCCAAGTGCAGGCAGAATAGGGCTAGTTTAGCCTGGGAATAGGTTCGGCATGGACTGGTTGGATCGAGGCTCTGTTTCCATGCTGTATGATTCCTATGGCTGTAGACATATTTGAGAGAAACATCAGACCAGAGATTTGTTTTAGATAAGGAATCACATTCAAGATGCTCTGGTAGTTTTGCTTACATTTCACAAGGGAAAAGAAAACAAAGGCAAACGTCAACTCAAGCCCAATCAAGAACATCACCACATTGCGTTGCCAAAAGACAGGTACATTCAACAGCAATTGGGAAAAATTGAGAGAATTACAAACACAAGATAAATATCCTAATCCAGTTTTCTTGAAATACTAAAAACAGAAAAATTATGTTTGTTCTCCTCCCATAATCTTCAGAATTTGTTTGCACATTAGTTGAATAGATTATTCAAAATAGCATAGAAATTTGGTATTCAGTTATTTTTTAAACTAAAGACAATGCTTAGACAATCTCAGAAATCATACACACAAATGAACAAAATAAAACTTACCGATGCCAAAAATGCATAATTGAGTCTCATTGCAACATGAATGGATACAGCTCTTCCATGTTCAATATCTCCTAACTGGCATGTGATACTTAAACAGGAAATTCCATGTCTGAAACAGGACTGTAAAAAAAAAACAAATAGAACACAGAACAGTACAGCACAGGAATGGGCCCTTCAGCCAATCCTGATGAAGGGCTTTTGCCCGAAACGTCAATTTTGCTGAAGCTCCATGATGCTGCCTGAACTGCTGTGCTCTTCCAGCACCATTGATCCAGAATCCCTTCAGCTAATCATGTTGTGCCGAATGTGACACCAAGTTAAACTAATCCCTCCTGCCTGATCTTGGTCAATATTCCTCCATTCCATACATATTCATATGCTTATTTAAAAGTCCCTTAAAATGCCCCTATCCTACCTGCCTCCTCCATTGCCCCTGACAGTGCATTCAGCACTCCTACCACTCTGTAAAAATCTTGCCCTGACATCTCCTTTGAACTTGCCCCCTCGCACTTTACATGCATGCCCCCTAGTTTTAGATATTTCAATTCTAGGAAAAAAAGATTCTGACCAGCAACTCTATCTGTGCATCTCATAATTTTATAGGCTTCTATCAAGTCTCCCCTCAGCTTCCGCCACTCCAGAGAAAACAACCTGAGTTTTTCTAGCCTCTCCTTATAGCTCACACCCTCTAATCCAGTAAACATCCTGGTTAACCTCTTCTGCATCCTCTCCAAAGCCTCTATATCCTTCCTGTAATGTGGCAACCAGAATAGAATGCAATACTCTTAAGTATGGCCTCACAAATTTTTTATAAAGATGCAACATGACATCTTGGCTCTTGTTTTCAGTTACCTGACCAATAAAGGTAAGTATGCCATACACCTTCTTTACCACCCTATACACTTGCATGGCCACTTTCAGGGAGCTATGGACTTAAACCACATGATCCTTCTGTACATCAATGCTGTTCAGGATCCTGCCATTAATTGTATACTTTTCCTTAACATTTCAGCTCCCAAAGTACAGCACCTCACACTTACACAGATTAAACTCCATCTGCCATTTCTCTGCCCACATCTGCAGTTGATTATATCCTGCTGTATCTTTTGACAATCTTCTACACTCCACAACTCCACCATTCTTTGTATTGTCTGCAAACTTACTAACCCACCTAACTACATTTTCATCCAAGTCATTTGCATATATCACAAACAACAGAGGTCCCAGTACGATCCTTGTGGAACATCACTAGTCACAGACCTCCAGACTGAAAAACAAATCTTCCACCACTACCCTCTGCCTTCGATGGGCAAGCCAATTCTGAATCCACATAGCCAAGCCACCGTGGATCCCATGCGTCTTAATTTTTCAGATGAGCCTACCATGAAGGACCTATTTGAAAACCTTACAAAAAGGAGAAATCTCATCACTTATCATATCAGTATATCAACAGTCTGACGAGAGAAGGGGCCATATTGGACCTGGTGTTGGGGAATGAGCCTGGCCAGGTGGTAGAAGTTGCGGTGGGGGATTTCTTTGGGAACAGTGACCACAATTCTGTAAGTTATAGAATACTCGTAGACAAAGATGAGAGTGGTCCTGCGGAAAGAGTACTAAACTGGGCCAAGGCCAATTATAACAAAATTAGGTTAGAGCTGGGAATGTGGATTGGACACAGCTATTTGAAGGGAAGTCCACATTTGATATGTGGGAAGCTTTTAAAGATAGGTTAAAGATAGTGCAGGATAGGTTTGTCCCATTGAAAGCAAAAGATAGGAAAGGCAAGATTCATGAACTGTGGGTGACAGGATAAATCATACGACTAGCCTAGAGGAAAAGGGAAGCGTACATAAGGTCCAGACAGCTAAGAATAACAGAATGGGCCTGGAGGATTATCAGGAGAGTAGGACCAGTCTTAATCGAGGAATCAAGCGGGCTAAAAGGGATCATGAAATAGAGCAGAATTAAGGAGAATCCCAAAGCCTTTTATTCTTATATAAGAAGCAAAAGAGTAACTAGAGAAAGGGTTGGTCCACTAAAGGGTAAGGAAGGAAGGCTGTGTGTCGAACCTGAGAAAATGGGTGAGATTCTGAATAACTATTTTGCATCAATGTTCACTGAGGAGAGGGACATGATGAATGTTGAGATTAAAGATGGAAGTTTGATTACTCTGGATCACGTTGGCATAAGTAGGGAAGATGTGTTGGGTAGGCTAGAGGTTACTAAGGTGGACAAATCCCCAAGACTGGATGGGATCTATCCAGGGTTGCTGAGGGAGGCGAGAGAGGATATAGCTGGGGCCCTGACAGATATCTTTGTCGCATCCTTAAACACAGGTGGGGTGCCCAGAGGACTGGAGGGTTGCTTATGTTGACCCCCTGTACGAGAAGGGTAGTAGGGATATTCTGGGTAACTACAGACCAGTGAGCCTGACGTAAGTGGTGGGTAAGTTGATGGAGAAGGAAATGAGGGATAAAATCTATTTATATTTGGAAAAGAATGGGCTTATCAGTGATAGGTAACATGGTTTTGTGTGAGGGAGATCGTGCCTTACCAACTTAATAAGAGTTCTTTGAGGAAGTGACCAAGTTGATAGATGAAAGAAGGGCTGTAGATGTCATATACATGGACTTTAGTAATGCGTTTGATAAGGTTCCCCACGGTAGACCAGTGGAGAAAGTGAAGTCACATGGTGTGCAGGGTTTTCGAGCTAGGTGGATGAAGAACTAGTTGAGCCACAGGAGACAGAGAGTAGTAGTTGAAGGGAGCTTCTCAAAATGGAGAAAGGTGACCACTGTTGTTTGTGATATACATAAATGATCTGGAAGAGGGCATTGTTGGTATGATCAGCAAGTTTGCAGATGACGCAAAGATTGGTGGAATAGCAGAAAGCGTAGGGGACTGTCAGAGAATACAGGAGAATTTAGATAGACTAGAGAGTTGGGTGAAGAATTGGCAGATGGAGTTCAATCCAGGCAAATGTGAGATGATGCATTTTGGGAAGTCTAATTCTAGAGCGAATTATAAATTAAATGGAAGAGCCTTGGGAAAAGCTAATGGTCAGAGAGATCAGGGCGCTCAAGTTCATTGTACCCTGAAGGTTGCTGCACAGGTGGATAGAGTGGTCAAGAAGGCACATGATATGCTTGCCTTCATCGGACGGTGTATTGGTTATAAGAGCTGGCAGGTAATGTTAAAATTGTACAAGACATTGGTTTGGCCGCATTTAGAATACCATGTACAGTTCTGGTCGCCACATTACCAAAAGGATGTGGACACTTTTGGAGAGGGTGCAGAGAAGATTTATGAGAATGTTGCCTGGTATGGAAGGTGCTAACTATGAAGGGAGGTTGAGTAGGTTAGGATTAGTTTCATTAGAAAAAAGGAGATTGAGCAAGGACCTAATTGAGGTCTACAAAATCATGAAGGATATAGACAGGGTAGGTAGACATAAGCTTTTTCCCAGGGTGAAGGATTCAATAACGAGAGGTCACACTTTCAAAGTGAGAGGTGAAAATTTTAAGGGGGATACACATGGAAAGTACTTTACACAGAAGATGGTAAGTTCCTGGAATGCGTTGCCAGCAGAGGTAGTAGAGGCAGGCACGGTACATTCAGTTAAGATGCATCTGGACAGATGCATGAGTAGGTGGGGAGCGAAAGCTGATAGAGGAAGGGAGGGAAATATATCCTTGGTTAACCTCACCAACTGAAAAGTGCTTCCTTATGATTGTTAAAGGTGAATATAAGGGGAGTGATGCTGTATGTTTCTGACTAGTTAGTTACAGGTATTTGCATAATTCTGAAAATACTGAAAAGTTACAGATTTTGTTATAACTACCACAAAATCAAAGGAAATCAAACATACTGTCAGCCTTGTTAAGTTAACAAATAAATAATTCAGAATTTTATGGCAAGTACATTCCACAGAGTGGTTCTAAGTAATAATCTTAAAGAGCAAATTAATCAATACTTCTTCATTTAGCATATATCTTCACATCGTAAATTCTATGAAAGCAAATGATTTTACACCCTGGGTGAATATCACATTCTAACTCTACTTATTTACTGGGCACTAAACAGAAATGACCCAAATGGCCTCTTTCTGTACCATAACAATTCTGCGGCAGCTCTTGAAGCAACAGGGCTTTACATTCTTCATATTTCTTTCGCAATTATTTGACAGGAAGGAGCCATTTAAAAGTCCAAATGAAGGGAGCTGATGAATTTTAAGACTAAAAATGTCATGGATTATGATAAAAATGTGAAATAAGCAAACTGAATTTCTGAACAATTGTATACATGTTAAAATAATGTTATAAGTGTGGTTTTAGAATTGCCACTTCTTTGCAGCTCCGAGGGGACAGTGGTGCAGTAAGCCTGGCAAGGACTCATGACCAAGATCAATGAGTGTGCAGTATTCACTACAATTGGAAACAAATGTTGATGATGGCTGTACAGTTAGTAAGTTAACTTCTTATTACTACCAGTAAGTTTTATTTCCCTTGATTTTGTTTCCATTAGAATGATAAAGCTATCAAAGCAAAGCTACCTAATGGCACCGTAGTATACGTAAATAACCCAAATATCGATGCTACTTAACTATTGATTATTAATCTGTTACACATCTACTATGAACTACATGAAGTCATCAAGTAACTACCTGACAACTCAAATGACATAGAGGCAACAAAAACAGACTGCAACACACATAACATTTCACACACAAATGTCTTTAACAGATTTCAAATAGAAAATAATGATAACCTAGATGCAACATGAGCTACCAATGTACAGTTAGTCGACATGCTGAGCACATGCCTGTTAATATATCGGTTTATCAAATTCAGAACATCTCAAACTATGTCCTTGTTTGCTGGATAAAGTGGCAACAAGAAAGGGGTGTAGTGGACATTTTTGCTTGAAAAGCATCAAAAGAGTAGAGGGAAATGAAGTCTGAAGTCAGGCTCAAAGCTCGGGCCACTAGTTCTAGACAAGAAAGGCACCCCTCCTCCCAACACAAAATAAGGACAAAGATAAGCACAAATCATCATTGTGCAAAGTCTATTTGAAGATATTGAAGACTTCAAATAGTCAATCATCTCTGGATATTGCAAGGTTCAACTAATGTTAGTCAAAGCAAATGTTGCATTTCATAAAGGAAAAGAAAGTTTAAGAACATGAACTGAGGTGAGGGCATATTAAAGCTAATGGGCAGCCTTTCCACAACCTACATCTACCACAAATATACTTTTGACGTGGATGGCCCACTTAAATGCCTCATTCCAACATCAGTGACTTCTCCTGACTCTCTTTCTCTTTCAAAACCTAGAACCCATCTCTCTGCCCTATTATTTCCTTATGTGACTTAATGAGCGAGTGGGAATAATGTATGACGTATGAAGTATAATGTTAATAAATGTGAACTTATTCATTTTAGTAGCAAAAACAGGAAGGCAGGTTATTATCTGAATTGCAGTAAATTGGAAAAGTGGGAGTTCCAACGAGATCTGAGTGTTCTTCTGCACTATTCACAAACTAAGCATGCAGGAGCAGAAGGTGATGGAGAAGGTAAATGGCATAATAAATTAAAACAAAGAATTGCAGATTCTGGAGATCTGAAACAAAAACAGAAATTCCTGGAGAAACTCAGCAGATTTGGCAGCTTCTGTGACAAGAAAACAGCTAATGTTTCAAGTATGGTGATTCTTCATCAGAACTAGCAAATGGTATGTTGGCCTACATTGTGAAAGGGTATGAGTGCAGGAGAAGGGACATCATGCTACAGTTGTACAGGGCCTCGATGAGACCACACCTGGAGTATGGCATGCAGTTTTGGTCTCACGCGAGAAAGGATGTTTTGGCTATGAAGTAAGTGCAACAAAGCTGTACGTGACTAATTTGTGGGATAGCAGGGCTTATAGAAGACAACAGATTAGATCAGTTAAGACTATATTCATTGCCGTTTAGTAGAATTTGAGGACCTAATAGAACCTATAGAATTCCATAAGAACTACACAGGATAAATGCAGAATGGATGTTCCCAATCAGAAGGGAATCCAGAACTGGGGTCATAGTTTAAGGATACAGGGTAAGCCATTCAAAATGAAGCCAAGGAGAAATTTCTTCACCCAGGGTATGGACAGCCTGCAGAATTCTCTGGCAGAGGAAGTGGTTAAAGCTACATTATTGAACCTTTTCAAGAAGATATTAGACATAGTTCTTAGGACTAAAGAGGGTCAAAGGGTATGCGGTGAAAGCAGGAACAGGGTACTGACTTGGATGAACATGGTTGAATGGGAAAGCAGGCTTGAAGGGCTGAATGGCCTACTCCTGCTCCTACTTTCTAACAGTGATTTTTCTGATAACGTTTCTATAGTGTCTGAAGACCCAAGGCACTTTAAACTGCAAACTTTATTGCTGTGATTTTAACCTTCTGTCTAGATAAATGATGCCTTGCTGTACTACTTATATCTTTAATTGGAGTAACCACTCACAAGTATTTATTATTCACTTTCTCATCATTTAGAACTTATTTTATGTTGCTTCTTACCAGTACTTTTCTTCCAAGCTTCTTGAAAAAATTAAACACTTGATGAAATATTGTTACATTTTGCATTTCAGCACAGTTTGCCACATAATGTTCAAATCGACATTCTCCTTTATCAGTCTGTAAAAATAATGCATTTTTTTAAAAAAGTGTAACAGTGTAACAAACTTCAGAACTGTTATCTCCATATATCAGCCAAATTTCATGATAAAACAGTATTTAATGAATCTTTAAATTCAGGATGTGAGGCAGAAGCAACCAGTCATAGTTCTAGTGGGGACCAGAGCAACTGAAATCCAGATGTAATGACAAGCAGAGATTTGTACTTTTGAGCTGTACCATGATTTTACTTCAAAGCTTACATTACTCAAAGTGTTGTTTGAGACAGATGTTGAAATATTAAGCTAGGATCATACTTGCCTATGCTACAAAGATATGAAAAATGCTATAGAATTGTGTGTCAAGTCTTGACACAGGATTTTGCCTCCAGGAGTGGGAAATAGATGTCAAAGCTGTTTTCGGGTCATTGACCCACCCCAAAGGGATACTGTCACTCACCGATGTTCACAGAGCAACAACTGCATTGCTCCATAGATGAGCTCTCAGGGCAATGAAGTGTAATAGGTGGGCTCTCAAAACTGGAGACCACATCAGATACCTTCCAGCAAGGTTAGGAACAGCAGGCTGTGAGGGAAGCCAGATCAAGCCACTTTCATCATGGAGATACCCGCTCTCCAACTCTGTTCAGTCCACAGGTGTAAAATAATGCTCTGTTTGTTTGTCATGTTAATTTTCCCTTCTACCCCCGACTCTGACCTCTGTCCTTGGCTTACTGCACTGTTCCAATGAAGTTCAATGGAAGCTCAAGTAACAGTAGCTCACCTTTCGATTTTGTACTTCAGAGCTTGTAGGACTCTGCATCAACAGTCTCAGTTTCAGATCATAACTTACAACAATCATGATAACTGTTCTGATTAGTGGCCTGCGAAGACTGGGGGACTTCATGAGTGGGGTGGACAGAGTCCCCGTGGCTGAGGGATGGAGAGGTCAGAGGTCTCAATCAGGGGGAAACTGGAGACCAGGTTGCAAATGCAAGTCAGAGGTCTAGGAGACATTTGGTGGTGGGGGAACGTTTCTTAGTGCATGATTGCAGGAATCTATCAGGTAGGCACGTAGGATCCAAAGGCACTCACCTTCTGGATCTGCCAAGCCCTTGTCTATATGTAACCACTGAGTTTCTCCATGCTTGAGTACCCAAATCACCAGAGTTAAAGCTGCCCGGTAACAAGGCTCACAATCTCATCATCCAAGGTCCTTCTTGGAGCAGATTGGCTACCTGACCACATTTTCAAAGGGAATACTGGGTTTTGTGAGAAAGCCAATATTTTGGATTTGAACATTTTGCCATCCCCCTCCCCTCAACTCACTACTGCACACAACCTAAATACTCTTTAAGTTAAAAATTTCCTTTATTTGCTGTACTTCTTTATCCACAAAAGGAGCTCTCAAAAGGTTAGAGAATGTAATGTTATATATGTTAGTTGCAACACAAGCAGCATAACAATTATCCTACCTTTACATCAAGAATTTCAAACAACTTGAAGTCATTTGTTCGCAGTGTGTTGGGCTGTGTAATTTGTAGTTCAAGACCAGGAGCAATGCTGTTCCCCATGTTAGTAACCTTGAAAAAAGTTAATTGTGAATAGATAAATACAAATATTATATTAATACCATAATATTTTATGCAACATTCACCCACAACTACAAGAAATGTTGGTCAACAGTATAATAAATAGTAATCTGTGCTATCTTAGTCTTAAGAGTCATAGAGCATGGAAACAAATCCTTTGGTCCAACCAGTGCACGCCATGTTCCCAAACTAAACTAGTCCAACCTACCTGCATTTAGCTCATATCCCTTCAAACCTTTCCTATTCATGTATTTATCCAAATGTCTTTTAAATGTTATAACTGTACCTGAATCCATCACTTCCTCTGGCAGTTCATTCTACACATGAACCACTCTTGATGTAAAAAGGTTGTTCCTCATGTCTTGTTTTTAAATTTCTCCCCTCACCTTAAAAAAATGCCCCCTAGTTTTGAATACTCCACACCCTAGGGGGAAAAAATCTTTGCTATTCACATTATCTATGCATCTCATGATTTTATAAACTTTAAGGTAACCCCTCGACTTCCTATGCTTCAGTGAAAAACATCCTCGCCTATCCATCCTATCTTTATTCCTCAAACCTTCCAATCCTAGCAACATCCTAGTAAATATTTTCTGAACACTCTCCAATTTAATAATATCCTTCTTATAGCAGAATGACTAGAACTGCACACAGTACTCCAGAAAAGGCCTCACCAATGTCCTGTACAACCTCAACATGATACCCAACTCCTTAAGGTCTGAGCATTGAAGGCAAATGTGCTCAACGCCTTCTCAACCTCCCTGTCTACATGTGACTCAAATTTCAAAGAATTCTGTACCTGAACCCCTAGCTCTCTCAGTAATACAACACTCTCCAGAGCCCGAACATTAATTGTATAAGCCCTGCCCTTGTTTATTTTACCAAAATGCAATGCCTCACATTTATCTTGGTACCTTTCATATTTACCTCTACTTTCTGAATTGCTAATCATTTTCTGAGAACAGTACTAATGAAGGGTAATTGTTGATCTTTTAGAAACAGAGTGTAGAGTGGGCACAACGAGAGCCAAGTCTGTGCTGAAACACCTATAATACTGTCTCTACAGCATGGACAAAGTTGGCATAAGAGGTTGCCTAGGTACTTTGGTGTCTGCCCAAAACAGACGTCAGGACCCCTGCATGATATTCGTGAGCAATGGGAGAGTAGCCTTTAGGTTTACTCTGCTCAAAATGTTTTCGTGGACACAGTAAGCAGCTATTATGTAAAATAGTCAATTTAAATTAATGTCCACCATACCATAATTAGTTATTCCATTTTCTATCATAACTACAATTTCTCTTTTATAGAAAGTTGCTTAAGAGTAGTCCCAGCATATATATTATCAGCCAAGTACCCTCCAAGCCTAGCTCAATGGACAAACTGCTCTGTGCATTTAGATCATGTATTATGACATCTCCACGCACACTTCATGCTACTTCCACATCAATTCTAAACCCTCATCTCACCTCAACTGCCACTGAACCAGCATCTCATCATGGGCTGATCTTATTAGCCATATGCAGACAGAAGAAATTAAACAACCAACAACCTAAGAAACCTCTTACTCATATATGCTGGACAATAAAAATATCATGATATCCATTAAATCTCGAGTGATCAATCTGTTATAGAAACAAATGTAATAAAAAGGATTGATGAGGGCAGAATGGTGTATGTGATCCATATGGACTTCAGTAAGGCTTTTGGCAAGTTTCCACGTGGTGGACTTGTTAGCAAGGTTAGATCACACAGAATACAGGGAGAATGAGTTATTTGGATACAGAATGGCTCAAAAGGTAGAAGACAGAGGGTGGTGGTGGAGGGTTGCTTTTCAGACTGGAGACCAGTGATCAGCGATGTGCCACAAGGATCAGTGCTGAGTCCATTGCTTTTTGTCATTTATATAAATGATTTAGATGTGAACATAGGAAGTATGATTAGTAAGTTTGCAGATGACACCAAAATTAGAGATATAGTGGACAGTGAAGAAGGTCACCTCAGAGTATAATGGGATCTTGAACATTTGCGTCAATGGGCTGAGGAGTGGCAGATGGAGTTTAATTTAGATAAACGTGAGGAAAGGAAAGGGAAATCAGGGCCGGACTTATACACTTAATGGTAAGGTCCTGGGGATTGTTGCTAAACAAAGAGACCTTGGAGTATAGGTTCATAGTTCCTTGAAAGTGGAGTCCCAGGTAGATAGGATAGTGAAGACGATGTTTGGTTTGCTTGCCTTTATCGGTCAGTGCATGGAGGATAGGATCAACTAGGTAAAAACAAGGACTGCGGATGCTGGAAACCAGAGTCAAGATGAGAGTAGTGCTGGAAAAGCACAACAAGTCAGGCAGCATCCTGCTCCTCGGATGCTGCCTAACCTGCTGTGCTTTTCCAGCACCACTCTAATCTAGGCATGGAGGATAGGAGTTGGGAGGTCAAGTTGCAACTGTGCAGGATATGGGTTAGGCCATTTATGGAATGTTGCATGCAATTCTGGTCTCCCTGCTACAGGAGGGATGTTATGAAACTTGAAAAGGTTCAGAAAAGATTTGCAAGGATGTTGCCAGGGTTGGAGGGGTTAAGCTATTGGAAGTGACTGAATAGTTGGACGCTATTTTCCCTAGAGCTAGGAAGGCTGAGGGGTGACCTTATAGAGGTTTATAAAATCATGAGGGGCATGGTTAGTGTAAATACATAAGGTCTTTTCCCCAGGGATAGGGGAGTCCAGAACTAGAGGGCATAGGCCTTGATGAAATCTATATAAACTACATTAACTGTCCTACCCTCATCCAAACATTTGGTTACCTCCTGACAAAATCGCAACTGATTTTTTTAGGCATCATCTCCTTCTGACTATCCCCAGTCAAACCTTACCCGCCCCCTAAATAGAGATTAATTTTATCCACCACTATTTTCTCCAATAGTTTCCCTACCACTGATGTTAGTTTCACTGTCTATCATTCCCTGGCCTCTCTCTAATGCATACAAGCATCTATAATCGGAAAAAAAATGATAACTTACCTGGAATGAATAATTGACATTCTGATATGTGCAAGGTGGATCATTGAAAGTAAATGTCATTGTGTCATCATCTGTTACCCCCTCATACAGAAATGAGGGAGGATATACGGATCTGTTTCAAGAAGAATGCAATAACATTTTTAAAAGGTTGAGGAAAGTGTTGCTTAATATCAGTTTTATGCAGCCCTAACATAAAATGTTAATGCAATGTAAAATAATTCCTTGTAATAATATTCACTGTTTTTGTAAGATAAAGAATAGCCAGTTCACAAATAGCTGTGCCTTAAATTTCTCATTCAGCAAAAACAAAATTGAAAATAACATGAAGATGAGTCCAGAAGATTTAAAGTGTAATTTTATGTATACATCATTCAATCTAACATGCTCTGTTCACCATCAACAAAACTGTCTTCTCTACAGTTGGAGGCTAAAAAACAGTATGGGTGATTACTTTGTTAAACATCACCAGTGAGTCTAAGTGTGATTCTGAACTTTTAGTCAGTTGTCATTTTAATTTTTCACTCCCGACTAACCACTCAATCTCTGTTTTCCACACTATTTGAATGGGGCTTTGAGAGATTACACCTTTACCTATCCCTTCTTTAAATACTTTCAGTTCTAGCTTCCACAACTCCCTGGAGTACAGCATTTCAGACATTCACTATCCTCAGAGAAGAAATTTCTTTGCATCTCATTTTTAAATGTTTGCCCATTTATTCTGTAATGATGCCTTCTAATTCAAAATATCCCACTAGTGGATACATCGTCTCAACATATATTCTGTCAAGGCCCCTCGGAATTTTGTGTCTCAAGATCATCCCTGGTTCTTCTTAACACTAATGAATAAAGACCTAACCTATTTAGCCATTCTCAAACAATCTCTTCAGCCCAAGAATTAGCCTCCAAAGCCAAAGTTTCCTTTCTTAAATACAGGGATCAAACTGTACACAGTACACCAGCTGTGATTACACTAACACTCCTCACAATTGTATCTAGACATTCCTGTTTTTCAACTACAATACCCAAGTAATAAAAATTCCCATATTTAAAAAATGATTAAACAGGTTAGGCTTTTGTTCATTAGAGTTTGGAAGGATGAGGGTTTATCTTATTAAAACATTCAATATTCTGAGGGGGCTTGACAGAGTAAAAGTTATTTCCATAAGTGTGGGAGTCTTGATCTAAAGGAAACAGGAACTAAGGGACGCTAATTTAAAGTCGAGATGCAAAGGAATTTCTTCACAGCGTAGTGAATATATGATTCAACATTTTAATTCCTCATCACTGTCCCCATTTCCTTCAGTCAGTAATAACTGGTATTGTTACTACACTTGCCATCTTTGTTCGTGTCCATTTTCCTTCTTTCCCTGTAAATGTATTTAAGACCTATTATATCTCTCACTCTTTCCAGTTCTCTTTGAAGATCACCGAACTGGTTCTTTCACCACAGAAGCCACCTGACTTGCTGAGTATTTCAGGTTTTCAACATCTGCACTATTTATCATTGTAATTACCATTTTTATTACTGGAAGAGAAATTAAAACAAAAATGAAGACCTACTTAAAAGTATGTCAATCTTTTTGTTTCAGTATTATTTATGTTTTTTGATGATCGTTTCCATAAAAGGAAGAACAAATTGCATATTAGAATTATCGTAGCTGATATCCTCCATATTAAATTACGCTTACCATATTTCAAATTGTTGTGATGTGTGTGCACATTGGTTTCCATATTAAAAACAATACCTTCTCTTATTCAACTGGAGTATTTTATGCATTTGCATTAGTTCACTGTGAAGATATTAAAGAAGCTTCCACAGCAATCAACAACTTGTACAAGGAATGTTAATATTTAATTAATGTTTAAATAAGCATATTAAGTCAAGTATAAGCTGTTATGGTCATGTAGCAAAGATGTGTCCATGGGGATCCACACAGAATGCAAGTGCAGGTAGTGTGCAAGAGACCAGCGATTTATAACCATGTGCTCCATTATGGCCTTGCTATGTCATGGTGTGCCAGAAGCATGGGTACAATAGATGCTGATTAGGAGTTTTTTCCTTCATTTCAGGAATGTATATGCCCTTTCTACAAGCTCAAAAGTGAGATGCAGAAATTTAAAAGTGCAAGAGATAATATGGGCAATATTTTTCAGGCAATAGATTGTCTTATTGCTAATGAATGGGGCATGTGACACCAATGGAATAATTTGTTTTTGTGATCTTGATCAAGAGATAAATATGGTCAGGATAAAAAGGATAACTTCACTGCTCATCTTTGAAGTAGCATCATAGGATCTTTTATATTCAATCAAGCAGACAGGCAAGCGTTTGGTTTGACATTTCATCTGAAAAGCTGCATCTCTGACAGCAAATACTCCATATGGACTGGAATGTTAGTCTTGATTTTTAATTCAGTTTTACGATCTTTCATCATAACTATAAATGGAGGTGCAACAGGTTTAAAGCAAACACATAAGTTGGGAAAGGACAAAAAGGTACGTCTGTGATAGGGAAGAAGATGAAGAGATTAAATGACCAAATGGATGCAAGGAAAGCTGTGGGATGGTAATGGAACAAATAAATAAACAATAGGTGGTATAGAGGTGTAAATGGCAACAGCTGCGTCAATACAAACAGTTGATGTCCATAAAAATTGACGTTATTATAATCTGAAATTGTCCAATTGAACGTTGAGTCCAGAAGACTATCCCATTATCTAATCGAAATATGTGGCATTACTTAAAGTTTCATTGGGTATTAGAACAGATAAAACATAGAAACAGCAGAGTCCAACAAAATGGAATTTTTTGGAGAAAATGGGCAGGTCTGGCAGCATCTGTGATGAACCCAATTCTGAAGAAATGTCACTGGATTCAAACAATTAACTTGGTTTCTTTCTCCACAGATGCTTCCAGACCTGATTAATTTCTCCAGTAATTTCTGTCTTTGTTTCAGATCTTCAGCATCTACAGTTGTTTGTTTAATTTGAAAGATTGGTGGGGGGGGGGGGTTTGGGATGCAGAATTAAAATAGCAAGCAACAAGAAGCTTTAGTTTATGTTTAATGACTGAACAGAAATGTTCAGCAAATGATTACCAAATCTACCTATGATGGTAAGGAGATAGCATTGTGAGCAGCAAATGCAATATACTGAATTAAAGTACAAGTAAATCACTGACTCTCTTGGAAGTAATGTTGGAGAGGTAAAGATCTAGTATATACTTGATGTTTTATGTATAGTACAGGCTTCTAAATTTTCACATAATACCTCTGAACTTCACCAATCAGCGATATGATTTGGGATATTACTTCTATAGCTTGGTTAAAGGAAGATGCTAACAAGGGACTATTGGTAACTTGAAAGTCATCGGTCCCTATCCTGTAAGAGCAATAAATAATCAAAGTCAGCATTACAGCTTTGTATGGTGATTTTTGCAATTAATACATGGTCACTAAATTGCTCCTTCATCTCTGTCACAAATGTTTCAAAACATACAAGAATCAGTGTTGTCCCAAAGTTCCAGAGGCTGAATAGAGTATAAATTGTCCTTCTGCTGAACAGAGCAGGGCAGAATCTAAACTGGATTCCAGCTTCACTAGGATTCAGTCCCATTTGAATTATTGAATTTGGACTGTGGGTCTTTGAAGAGGGGACAGAATATCTTTTTCTCATTGAAATGCTTAGAATCAAAGCTAAAGAGTTTTTTAAAAAATTAATTTCTTTTGCCTCGGTTTGGTCTTTGGGCATTCTGTTCTGCCTGAGAAGCGCAGATCAGTTTGAGCCAAGGCACTGATGTTCCCCTCCAGGATATGCAGCTGACTGTGGCATTGACCACTCCCAAGAACATGGAATAGGGTTTTTGGTCTTGGATAGGTGCGTGGGAGCTTCACTCCATTGCATATCTTACATACATTAAGTAACTTGCATATCTTTCATCTTGCAACCTCAGGTGTGCCTCCCAAGTGTTTTGCAGTCAGTTAAGTCCTTTTAAAATGTAGACTCTGTTGTGGTGCAGGAAACAATCTATTTAGCACACAGCAATGTCTCAAACAGCAATTAATTTTTTTTTAGTAATTCTGCTTTGGGAATAATAACTGGCAAAGACATTGGAGATAATTCCCATGCTACCTTTCCAATAGTCCCACAAAATCCTTAATGCTCATCTGCAAGATCATGTAGGGTACTAGTGTAGCTTTTCATTTGATGTACAGCATCTCCAAAAACGTGGCATTCTCTCAGTTCTGCACTGAGTTTGAAGTGTAAGTGTGGGAAAATGTGTCTCTGAAGTGGAACTTAAAGCACAATCCCTGATTCAAGGTCAAAACTTCTGTCAAAGGCTCAAGACTCACACTGAACGAAAATGAAGTGGGATTTTAGACACATATGTTTCCTTATAAGCTTAGAATTTAAATGTCTTAGTAATGCAAATACATGAAATGCATATGTAGTTCAGTATTTATAATTAACAGTTTAAAATGATAAAATGTTAGAAAACTGCATGATCAAATATTAGCAGCAGAGGGCAAATTCTGTGGGAGACCCTAAAGAGCTTTCCAGGCTTGGGACAGTTTCTTCATAATTGTTTTTAAATGTATGTTGGAAACACCATGAAAGGCACAGCAGAGTGTCCACAAGCTTCAAGTCACTGGAGAATTTGGAGAGTTCTGGGTCCTAGACAGGTATCAGATTCACCCTCAGAAAATCCAAAGGTTGTTTTAAAAATGCTCAAACTGCAAGTGTCCAGATGAAAAACAAGGCCTATGGCCCCAAGTGGGACCAGAAATTCCTGAAAAATCTCTGACAAAGTCAGATCTCCAACACAAATAGATTAATAACTATAACTTGAACTCTTTAAATCTGACTTTGAGGTGGAAATGCCAGCATTAAAGGAAAAGGATTTGGGAGAAGGAAATTATAAGTTAACAAAACAAGAGGATAAGGCAGCATATTAGGGTAGCTATTTGAATAATGATACCCACAATGGGACAGGAAGGGACCAAGTGAACAAATATAGACAAACAGCAGTAACCTGGGAATAAAGTGGGAAATGATGATATAAAGGCAAAATTAATGGCTCTTTACTTGAATACATGTAGTATTTGGAATCAAATAAATTAACTGATGGCAAAAATGGAGATCAATTTGTATGATCTCAAACATTGCAAAGATATGGTTACAAGGAGATCAAATCTGGGAACTAAATATTCAGGCAATGTGAATTTTCAAAAGGACAGGCAGGAAGAAAAGGGTGGTGGGATAGCTGTTAATACAGGATAGAGTAAGATCGACAGCAAGAAATGATCTTCAATCATATGATGCAGAACCCATATGAGTGGAGGATAAAAAAAAGGAGAAAATGATATTGATAGTAATTATCGACAGGCCCCTAACAGGAGCTATACAGTAGAACAGAGAATAAATCAGAAACTAATGATGGTATGTCAAAAAAGCAGTATACTAGTGATGGCTGACTGTAAGCTTCATGTAGATTGGTAAAGTCAGATTGGCAGAGGAAGGCACAAGAAAGAACTCAAAGAGTGTATTTGGGACACTTTCCTAGAATAATGGGCTGTGGTTCCAACAAGGGATTAGGCTATTTTGGATCTGTTGATATGTAATGAGGCAGGTTTAATAAATGGTGTCAAAATATGGGCAGCACGGTGGCATATGGGCAGCACAGTGACACAGTGGTTAGCATGCTGCCTCACAGCGCCAGAGACCCGGGTTCAATTCCCACCTCAGGCGACTGACTGTGTGGAGTTTGCCCATTCTCCCTGTGTCTGCGTGGGTTTTCTCCGGGTGCTCCGGTTTCCTCCCACAATCCAAAAATGTGCAGGTTAGGTGAATTGGCCATGCTAAATTGCCCATAGTGTTAGGTGAAGGGGTAAATGTAGGGGAATGGGTCTGGGTGGGTTGCGCTTCGGCGGGTCGGTGTGGACTTGTTGGGCCGAAGGGCCTGTTTCCACATTGTATGTAATCTAAAAAAGGTCCTCTGGGAAACAGTGACCAAAATTTAGTATTCAGTTTGAACGAGAGAGAGAGAAAAACTTCAGTTGAAAACAACTGGGCTGAACTTTAATAAGGGTAATTACAATGGAATGAGGGCAGAGCTGGCTAGAGTGCACTAAAGTTATGAGATTTAAGCAATATAAATGCACAGTGGCTCAGTGGTTAGCACTGCTGCCTCACAGCGCCAGAGACCTGGGTTCAATTCCCACCTTGGGCAACTATCTGTGTGGAGTTTGCACATTCTCCCCGTGTCTGCGTGGGTTTCCTCTGGGTGCTCCGGTTTCCTCCCACAGTCCAAAGATGTGCAGGTTAGGTGAATTGGCCATGCTAAATTGCCTGTAGTGTTTGGGTAAATGTAGGGGAATGGGTCTGGGTGGGTTGCACTTTGGAGGGTCGGTGTGGACTTGTTGGGCCGAAGGGCCTGTTTCCACACTGTAAATTATCTAATCTAATCTAGGGAAGGAGTTTGGCAGCAAAGACAGTTGAGGAGCAATGGCCAGCATTTATGAAAACAGTTCATACCTCATAATAAATGTATATTCTGCTGAGAAAGAAAGATTCTAAGAAGGAAATAAACCAACAATAGTTCCACAGAAAGTTAAGAATGGCAGCAATTTGAAAAAAAAAACATACAATATGGCAAAGTTTAGTAGTAAACCAAAGGATTGAGAAAGATTTAAAAACCAACAAATGACAACCCATAAAAATTTTAAAGAGGGAGAAAATAAACTCTGATGATAAATGAGAAAGTACTGTCAAGACAGAATGCAAGAGATTCTTTAAATATGTAAAAATATTATTTAAATATATAAAAAGGAAGAGAGTGGCCACCATGAATTTGGGTTGCTTACAAAATGCAATCTGAGAATAATAATGGAACCAGGAAATGGTAAAGACGTTGAATTAATAATTTGCATTAATTTTCACAGAAGACAAATTTAATAGCATTCCAAAAATACTAAATAATCAAGGGGCAAAAAGAGAAGAGATAAATACACTAATTACCATTAGAGGAAAAGTGTTAATGAAATTAATAGTGCGCAAAGACTGAGAAGCCCTCTGAATCCAATGGCATGCATCCTAGGATATTAAAGGACTATTACAGAGATAGTGGATACACTGGTATAACCCTTCTAGGAGTCCTTAGATTCTAGAAAAGTCCCAGAGAATTAGAAAAGTGTAAATGTAACACCCTTATTTAAAATGGAAGGAGGCAAAAATCAGGTAACTATAGATCAGTTGGCTTAATATATGGCATTGCGAAATTGTTAAAGTCTATTATAAAAGATGTAGCAGCAGAACATTTAGAAATACATAATACAATGAAACAGAGTCAATACCTTCATGAAAAGGAAATTATGCCTGACAGATTTATTACAATTATTTGAGGAGGTCACCAGCAGGATAGATAAAGGAGAAGTAGAAGATGTAATATATCTGGATTTTCAAGAAGGTGTGGATTATCCAAGTGAGGTTACTTGGATAAGAGCCCATGTGTGCAGGTATGATATTAGCATGGATACAGGATTCACAAAGTAATGGAAGACAGAGTTGGGATAAAGGGAGCATTTTTCAGCATGGTAAAGTCTAAAAATTGGAGTGCTACTGGACCATTGCTCAGGTCACAATTATTTACAATATATATTTAGGAGGCAATGACCTAGTGATATTATTGCTGGACTTTTAACCCAAAACCCCAAGTAAACAGATGGAGGAATGTGAATTAAATTCAGATCTAGAATTAAGAGTCTAATAATGACCATGAAACCATTATTGATTGTAAGGAAAAACCCATCTGGTTTAATAATGTCCTTCAGGAAAGGAAACAGCCATTCTTATCTGGCTTGGACTACATGTGACTCCAAATTCTCAATGTCGTTGACTCTTAACTATCCTCTGGGATGGGCAATAAATACTGGCCTATCCAGCAATGCCCTCATCCTGTTAGTTGCAGAGGATAACTAAAAAGGAATTACGCAAAGAAAAAATAAGGTACGAAGGTAAACTGACCAAAAGTATAAAGGAGGATAGTAAAGGCTTTTTTTAGGTATGTGAAAAGAAAAAAAAATGGTTAAGACTAAAATTGGGCCCTTGAAGACAGAAACGGGTGAATTTATTACAGGGAACAAAGAAATGGCAGAAGAGTTGAATTGGTACTTTAGATCTTTGCTCGTGTCTTCTGGGGAAGACACGAGCAATCTCCCAGATGTAATAGTGGCTGAAGGACCTGAACTGAAGGGAATTTATATTAGGCAGGTAATGGTGTTGGAGAGACGGTTAGATCTGAAGGCTGATAAGTCCCCGGGACCTGATGGTCTACATCCCAGGGTACTGAAGGAGGTGGCTCTAGAAATCGTGGATGCGTTGGTGATCATTTTCTAATGAACTATAGATTCAGGATCAGTTCCTGTGGATTGGAGGGTGGCTAATGTTGTCCCACTATTTAAGAAAGGAGGGAGAGAGAAAACAGAGAATTATAGACCAATTAGTCTGACCTCAGTGGTGGTAACAATGCTGAGTCAATTATTAAAGACGATATTACGACACATCTGGATAGCAGTAACAGGATAGGTTAGAGTCAGCATGGATTTATGAAGAGGAAATCATGCTTGACTAATCTTCTGGAATCTTTTGAGGATGTAACTCTGAAGATGGACGAGGGAGATCCAGTGGATGTAGTATACCTGGACTTTCAGAAAGCCTTTGATAAAGTCCCACATAGGAAGTTAGTGAGCAAAATTAGGGCACATGGTATTAGGGGCAAAATACTGACATGGATTGAAAATTGGTTGGCTGACGGGAAACAAAGAGTATTGATAAACGGCTCCCTTTCGGAATAGCAGGCGGTGACCAGTGTTGTGTCGCAGGGATCAGTGCTGGGACCGCAGCTTTTTACAATGTACATTAATGATAGCTGGAATATTGTGAATACTGTGAATAGTTTTGAATCCCTCCTGTAGAGGGAAGATAAAACAAAAGAACTGTGGATGCTGGAGAACTGTAAAAAAAAAACAATAGAGATATCGGGAGAAACCCAGCAATTCTGGCAGTACCTGTGGTAAGGAAACAAGAGTTAACGTTATACGTTCTTACTGACTAAGGGTTACTGGACTCCAAGTGTCACTCTGTTTTCTCTCCACAGATATTGCAAAGCATTTTTCCAGCAATTTCTCTTTTTGTTTGTTTCTAAAGGAAAGATATACTAGCAATGGAAGTAGTCTGTTCCATGGAAAGCAGAGTACGTAGCTCTTTTTAGAAATATAGACAAAAAAAACATGGGTAGATGAGTCAGGCTCACACAGACCCAGGGTTTTAGTTTTTGCTTTCCATTGGTGAAATTGGGGTTTTTGCGACGTGAAGCTGCTAGATACAACTCTTACTCTCTGCTGTTGCAAAAGGTTTGGACTCTCTCTCTGCTGCTAGGTTAATTCTGTCAGTGTTCCTTCTCCTGGACTAGAGGAGATAGCACGTGAGGAAAATCTGTTTTGCTGAATTGCCTTTGCCAAGGGTGTGTTTATGGGATGTTGCTATATTGCTACAATTGATGAGTGGTAGTTAAGTAATATTTTAAGTATTTTGATGGAGTTACAGTCATGTCAGTTTTTTTGTTTGTATTTTAACTATGTCATACAGTCATAGAGTCATAGAGTCATAGAGATGTACAGCATGGAAACAGACCCTTCTGTCCAACCCGTCCATGCCGACCAAATATCCCAACCCAATCTAGTCCCACCTGCCAGCACCTGGCCCACATCCCTCCAAACCCTTCCTATTCATATACCCATCCAGATGCCTTTTAAATGTTGCAATTGTACTAGCCCCCACCACTTCCTCTGGCAGCTCATTCCATACACGTACCATCCTCTGAGTGAAAAAAATTGTCCCTTAGGTCTCTTTTATATCTTACCCCTCTCACCCTAAACCTATGCCCAATAGTTCTGGACTCTCCACCCCAGGGAAAAGACTTTGTCTATTTATCCTATCCATGCCCCTCATGA
>NC_057716.1:40953956-41025270 GCF_004010195.1 Chiloscyllium plagiosum
CCACTTTCAAGGAGCTATGAACCTGCACTCCAAGGTCTCTTTGTTCAGCAACACTCCCTAGGAATGTTTTACTTAAAGCCCAGTAGTTAGACCAATTGAATTGCATCTGGAATGCAGCACCTCACACTTGCCTTTAAACAAGATAAAAGTCCAGGTCCAGGCTATCTGCTTGAGGTGTTTTGAGGGGGTTTGGTCTAGTCCATAACTCTGTAGTCTTAGAATTTGGAAGGAAGAAAGGCAACCACATTAAAGTATAAAAGATTCTTTGGGGACTTGACAGAGTAGATGTGGAAAAGTTGCTTTCTCTTGTGAAAGAATCTAGGTCGAAACAGCATAATCTCAGAGTAAGAAGTTGCTCATTTAAGATAGAGATGAGAAGGAATTTCTTCTCGAGGGTAATGAATCTGTGGAATTTGTGATTGCAGTGGACTATAGAGGTTTGGTTATCAAGTATGTTCAAAGTTAAGGTACACAATTTTTTAATCATTAAAGAAATTAAGAAATATGGGGAAAGGTAAGAAAATGGAGTTCAGTGTCATCAGATCAGCAATAAGATTATTAGATGGCATGGTGAGCTCAATGGACTATATGGTTTATTTTTGCTACAACATTTTGTGGTCTAGGTTTTCACTGGCATTGCACCATCCAAAATAAATGTTTGAGGATTGTTATTAGAATAATTTGTTTTGTTTTGTTAACTCATTTGATTTTTTTAATTCAATTCACAAACCAGAGCTCTCTGAAAGAGTTGAGATGGCTCATGACCATGTCCAGAGTTTAATATTTAGATAAAAATAAGATAGATATTATTTACAATAAGATAATATAAGAATTTTTGAATATAGGAAATAAAGTAACCGTTTAAATTCAAAATGGCTAAAAGCAGTTTCACAAGTGAGTTCACTTTTTTTTGTTATATGTTCCAAATATGTTTAATTTTAAGAAGTATTATGACAAAGATTATACTTCAACAACACTTATTTCTATAGCAGCTTTATTATATTGAAATGTGAAGGCATTTCACAAGAGGTCTATAAAACAATATATGACACTGAGCCACTCAAGAGGATAATAGGTCATGTGACAGAAGCTTGGTTAAAGAAGTAAATTTTAAAGAATGTCTTCAAGAAGGAACACAAGGTAGGGAGATAGCAAGTTATCATGAGGGAATTCAAGAGCTTGGGGCAGAAACAACTCAAGGAATGGCCACCAATTTGAGAGGAATTACAATCGAGAATGCACAAGAGGGTGAATTAGAAGAGTGCATAAATCATAGAATCCTTACAGTTTGGAAGCAGGCCATTTGGCCCATCGAGTTTGCACTGACCCTCCAGAGAGCATCCCACACAGACCCATTCCCCTACCCTATCCCTGTAACCCTGCATTTCCCACAGCTAACCCACCTAAACTGCATATCTGGGAGTAAACTGAAGCACCCAGAGGAAACCCTTGCAGACCCAGGGTGAATATGCAAATTCCTCACAGACAGTCAACTGGTCCCTGGCACTGTAAGGCAGCAGTGCTAACCATTGAGCCACCATGCTGCTCTATCTCAAGGTTTGAAAGCCTGGAAGAGATTATGGAAACAGGAAGGGTCTAGTCTGTGAATGGTTTTAAAACTATAATTTTAAAGATAACACATCACTTGACTGGGGCCAATGTAGGGTGACAGTGGAATGGGAAATGCTGTGAGGTAAAACAAGGGCACAAGAGGTTTAGATTACCTCAAGTTCATGAAGGATAGAATTGAGAAACAGGCTAGTCATGCATTAGAATGGTCAAGTTGAAAGTTAACAAAAGGTGGGAATCAATAGTGATGGTTTGGATATCTGTGTTCAGCATCTCAAGGTTACAAACTCCACCTCAAACTGTTGCCTATTGCCAGAGGGGTGGACACAGTAGCTAGTGAACATAGTTTGGAGATGGAACTGAAAACAATGACTCCAGAATTTCTACTAGAGCAAATTGGTGATTGTCCAGTACTGAATCTCAGATAAACAGCAGTTTATAATTCAATAACGATGGTGGAACCTAGGGAGACGAGGATGAGGTGCAGCCTCATGTGAACATGTGAAAACTAATAATATACCCTTAGTTCATGTCACAGAGGGGTAGCCTGTGGTTCAGAAATTAGATGGAGCCAAGTGTATTCTTGGGATCACCAAGTGTAACAGTTCAGAAGCAGTAAGATAAGCCATTGCAAGTGGTTCTCTATGATTAGAAAGATAAGAGAAATATATGAGAGAAGTCTCACTTGGCTGGACAACAATGAACAGACAAAAGAGGATGGCAGAATGTTAACTATATCCAAGGCTACCAACAGGTTGAGAAGAAAAAGGAAGAAAAATCTGCTCCTGTCAAAGTGGCATTGTTGAAAATGGAACTTTTGGTAGGCTACTGGGGGGGTGGGCAAAGCCCTGATTGCAGAACGCCGGGAAGGATGGGAACAGATTTAGGAAGTGGTGGCACATGCAAAAACTTTGTGAAGGAAAGGAAGGCTGAAAGAACAATTTTGTGAGCTTCATGTAAAGCATATAAACCAATAATAGTTATATCTATATTATTAACATTTGTATTGTATACACTGCTTACCCATGGAGAGCAACATTAACCTCATATTTTAAGGGCATGTTCAGAGTAATAAAGTTATCTTCAAGTAACTCCAGACTCTCTTCATTTTCACTGTAGGAGGAAGTACATAACTTCAGATGTATGAATTTTATCCAGAAAGCAAGTAATAATTAGCTTAAGACTCTAGGACTGATTAAAATAATATTCATATATAACTTACAAGCAGTTAATAAAAATCAATCCTTGCACAAATTCATTGTCATGACTTCAACTGTTACCCTTTCATTCAATGCCTCAATAAAGTATCCCTTCTCTGCACTGTTTATTATAAATGTGCACTCTTGAAAGGAAACAAAAGAATTCTTCGCTCTTAACATTTCACTGAGCAATATGTCCATTTTCAAACTTTATAAAATGCCTACCAAGTCGCATTAACAGTGATGACAATGTCTTCCTCTGCTCTGGTGAAGCTACTGGCATCTAGAAAAACATTTAATTCCACCTGAGTGATAAAAACCAGAAAAATGCATGTTAATATGAAGTACACAATTACAGCTGAATTAAAAAGTAAAAAGACCAAATTTCACCTTATACAATAAATATATAAAACAGTGTAAATAGTTGTAAATAAACAATATAAGGATGTTCTTTTCAACATCAATTAATTCATATTTTACAATGTGTTTTGTGACATTCTATAACAAAAAGTATAAACAAAGATTTTTATACATTTGTACACAATAGAAACCATTTCAAATCTATTCATACAGCAAGCAAGGTCAAATCCATATTAGTTATCATTAATTGCAGTCATTAAAATGTTGCACATATGGAGTCAGCTATTACAAGGGGGCATAGCTTTAAATTAAGGGGGGGTAGGTATAGGACAGATGTTAGGGGTAGGTTCTTTACTCAGCGAGTCGTGAGTTCATGGAATACCCTGCCAGTAGCAGTGGTGGACTCTCCCTCATTCTGGGCATTTAAGCGGGCATTGGATAGGCATATGGAGGATAGTGGGCTAGTGTAGGTTAGGTGGGCTTGGATCGGCGCAACATCGAGGGCCGAAGGGCCTGTACTGCGCTGTATTCTTCTATGTTCTATGCTATAAAACTCATTGTGCATTGTTTTTACAGTGCATTGTTATGCATCGAGATATTTGAATGTTTATTTCCTCTATTTCATTCTTTTTAACGTGAGGTGCTCATCACTTTGTTTTTGTCATCGACTTTAAGTATCAAATAATCACAGGTCAGGGTGCTGAGGCAGAATGAAGCCTCTCTTTCTCCTCTCTTTAACGATGGAGCTGAAACCTAATCACAGTACGACATGTTTGCATCTTTGAGGATATTTTGTTTTCAGCAATATTATTTGAATTTTCTGAATTAGCTTAACCAGCAACATTAAACTGTATGCAATTTTGTATCACAATCCCTGTGAAATCACTTAAAACCTGTCAAACTTACTTCGTACAATATAACAGATTAGACAAAAGTGATAGAAAAATGTTCAATCCCTTTCTTTGGCTTGAATTAAATTAAGGTACATGTGAAAGGGCACTAACCCACTGATCTAGATTGTTGTTATTTATGTTTCTCTTTAAATGATCAGATATTATTTCTGTACCTTTGATAAAAAATCGAGATACAAATGTCCGATGATGCATTCCAGACTTGTTGAATTTTCATCACTGACAATATTACACATTACATGCTTCTCCACCTGGAACCAAAAAGCACCAATCCTCATTAAGCATCAAACTGTCAGATTATTTTCAAATGCTACCAATTAGTTCTTCTTACTCATACACGTCTGAGATCTTTAAAACAACTATTTTACGTAGATGGTCAGTAAAATGTTTTGATAATGAAGCCCAAGTGTCAGTAAAGTTCAATAACTTTACAGATTTTTAGCTTACTTTCAAAGTAGGGAATAGATAAAATTTATATCAAATCTTCCCAATAATATATTGGCCCAGAATTGCCGAGAGTAGTAGTGATAACCTCCAAAAGCGGGGGTTTAATCAGGGTGGTAAGTGGCACCTTCCTACTGGTAACTCAATTAAGTCCAGGAGGGAAAAACAGATGGACAGCATTCCCAGCCCATTGCAAACTGAAGTATTTAGCAGACAATTATTGTCCACCTAAGTGCCTACTCCTCCCACTACCATGCATAGCAAGCAGACTCTGAAACGTTGGTTGCAAGCTCCTTGGGAAGTCTATTGTTCAACACAATGACATGTCTAGGGATTCAGCATCAATTCTGAAGAGTTAGCTGAGAGCCACCATTCCCTCCCACCCCAAACCCTGCCTTTACAGCAAACTCCTCAACATCTCTCTCTTTTGTAGTGCGCACTCTACAATCATTGTCTGCCACCAATCGTGTGTCTGGATCTTGGGAAAGTCCCTTCACAGGAGCTGCAACCAGCTGATCACCAGTTCTCTCATTGTTTGGGAACACAGTGGGTGGGACCTCTGGCCCAGAGTCCTGGGCCTGGGGCAGGCATACGGGTGGCCTGTCAGCTGCCTGATTGCCAGCTGCTAGCATATGCCAACCTCTGTTGCTTGTGCAAGACCCCACTTGACAACTTATCCTGTTCCTGTCACAACTCTGGCTATGCCTCACGATTTGTAGCTTCATGAAAAAGGGCAGTATTAAAGTATTGTATGGCCTCTAGTGTAAGGCTAACCTTATTATGTTGAAGTGCTGAAAGTGCTGTATTTTCCAAGGAATTTTACATAAGGAATTCTTTTTAAAAACTTTTCAGGTTAATGCAATGCAATGTATTTCCCTGGCAGAAAATCCAGCATTTTGCTAACGGCATACATTAGTAAAGATGGAGATTTATTACAAGAAGCTAGCCCTTTTTCTGGGTTTGAATTATGCTTCAAGTTAACTTAATAGAAACTAATAGGAAAGCTTTGAACTGCAATTCACTTCAAAATGAAATCATTGAAATCTGAAGTGAAAACAAATGTTTGTTCAAACTAATTTCAAGTTAGTAGGGAGAGTTTTTTTAAACTCAAATTCTCTTTTTTTAAAAAAATTTTCCAGCAAAAGTAGCATAAAAAGGCTTAAAAATTCCTTGTAGCAGAAGAGGCTTATAGAATATTCGATTGATGTGTACAAGATTGTGTGGAGGCGGGAGGCCTGGATATAGAGGATGGGAAAGACCTTAGCAGTAGGGTCAGTAACTAGGAAACACAGATTTTAAAGTGATTGGCAAAAGGATTAGAAGAGATATGAGGAAAAAACTCTTTCATGCATAATACTCACCAAACTCTCGATGAAAAGTATTTAAGATAGCATTGGCCATTCACAGCAATTCTTCTTGCCTAAACATGTCTACATGATTTTCCATTGGAAAATATTGTGATAAAAATTCATTATAGAATGGTGCCCTCTATAGGAGAACTGGAGCCTGTATTCCTTCTGGGGTCAGGAAATGGATGTCAGAATACTTGACCACAATATAATCCATTCATCCAACCAATTGATTATGATTGTAAACAGGTGTGGCACTTTGCAAGTTATAATTTACCAAGTTTAAATGACCCAATTATTCTAAATCTCAGTTTTCTGTTAGCCAATTCTCTAGCTATGCTAATATATCATCCCCAATACCACAAGTTCTTGTTGTGCAACCTTTAGTAACTTTTCCTGTGGAATTGAGAAAAATCCCTTTTCTTGGGAAATCAATATACCTTATATCTACTGGCTCTCCATTTTTCATCCTGCTTGTTTCATCCTTTAAGGACTCCACTTGTTGAAGCCATGTTGACTCTCCCTCATCATATTAAGATTATAAAAGGGACAACACCCCATCTTCCCCAGTTCTACTCCACTATATGTCTGGCTATCAGATTATTCTCATATTCTTCTTTTTGCGCTACCATTTTGTTTCAAACCCTACACGCATTCAGTTACATGGATGACATTTTTGCAATATTTGACCTTAGCTGATTTGTAATCTCGAGCCTATGATTTATTATTTCCCATCATTCCTGATAACATCTTTCTCACTTGCCTCGTCTCTATTCTTTGATTGACCACATCTTCTCAAATTTATCCCTCATTCCCAATATTTAATTTTGATTCCCTGTTTATGCAGTTCACTAGGACACTGGCTGTAACATGATTCAGATGCAGACCTTTCCAACAGTAGTCGCCAATACTACTGCCAGTGTCCCACAAACCAAAATGTAATTTTCCCACACTACCATTTGAGCTACCATTCATCTCTGTAATCTGATACAACCTGTAACTGTTTGCACATAGTTCAGGTAATAATCCAGAGACCATTACCTTTGAACTTCTGCTTCTCAATTATTATCAATGTAGAAACTCTTTCCTGCCTTTGTCATTAATCTGCAAAATTGACAATTACCAGATCCCCCACCTCCCACTGTAAGTTCCTCTTCAGCCCTGAACAGATGTCATGAATCCTGGCATGGGACAGGTTTCACAGCTTCTGATGCTTGGTCTTTGGTACTGATAACAGGGTCAATCCCCATTCCTATGCTCTCCTATGTTACCCCACATTCCTTTTCAATCTCCTATATGAATAGCTTCCAGTCTCTCAGTGTCACAGTCAGTCGGCCCATTCACTCTGCTCTCCCCACTCTCATGAACAATCCTGTTTGGCAACTGCAAAGTCTGAGACCCCTGCATTCCATTTTTTCTTACTTTCCCCACTCAGAGTGACACCTCAGTTTTGGATTTCCAAAGGTGTTCAATAAGGTACTACACGTTAGGCTATTTAATAAAAGCCCATTATGTTGGGTGTAGTGCATTAGCATTGATAGATGATTCACTAAGGACAGAAGTCAGGGTTGGGCTAAAGGAAGGGCATTTTCAGAAGGGCAACCTGTAACTGGTGTCACAGGGATCAGTGTTGAGGCCACAATATTGTAATCATTACAATATATACTAATGATTCAGGTGATAGGAGTAAGTGTACTATAGTCAAGTTTGTGGACCTCACAAAAATAGGTGGGAAGGCAAGTAATGAGGATTTCACAAAGTCTGCAGAGGGATATAAACAGGTTCAGAAAGTGACAAAAAGAAAACTTGGCAGATGTAATAGAATGTGGGAAAATGTGAGATTATGCACTTTAGTAGAAAAATTAGAAGGTCTGAATATTGTTTAAAAGAGGAAAGATTGCAGAAAGTTACAGACAGAAGAATTTGGCAGTCTTTGTGTATGAATCATAAAGAAAGCTTGCATCCATGTTCAGCGGGTACTAGGGAATGCAAATGGAATTTTATCTCTTATTTCAAAGTGAATAAAGTATGAAAATAGGGAAGCTTTGCTAAACCTGTATAAGACACTAGTCAAACCACACCTGGAATACTGTGAATAGTTTTGGTTCCCAAGGATCAAAAAAGAAGGAAAGATAAAGATTCTGTTAGAAAGAAGGTTGAGAGGTGACTTAATTGAGACACATAAGATAATCAGAGGGTTAGATAGGGTGGACAGTGAGATCCTTTTTCCTCGGATGGTGGTGGCTAGCACGAGGGGACATAGCTTTAAATTGAGTAGTGATAGATATAGGACAGATGTCAGAAGTAGTATCTTTACTCAGAGAGTAATAGTAACGGCATGGAACACACTGCCTGCAACAGTAGTAGACTCACCAACCTTAAGGGTATTTAAATGGTTATTGAAACATATGGATGAAAATGGAAGTGTGTAGGATAGATTAGATTAGATTACAGTGTGGAAACAGGCCCTTCGGCCCAACAAGTCCACACCGACCCGCCGAAGCGAAACCCACCCATACCCCTACATTTACCCATTACCTAACACTACGGGCAATTTAGTATGGCCAATTCACCTGACCCTGCACATCTTTGGACTGTGGGAGGAAACCGGAGCACCGGATAGATTGGCTTTAGATTGGTTTCACAGATCAGTGCAACATTGAGGGTTGAACACTGCGCTGTAATGTTCTATATTCTATACACTGGCATTGGAGGCAGTCCAAAGAAGATTCACTAGGTTAGTTCCAAGTATGGAGGGATTTGCTTATGAGGAGAGGTTGTCTCGGTTGGGCGCATGCTCACTGGAATTGAAAAGAATGAAATGAGATCCTGTTGAAACTGGTTAAGCTTATTAGGGGCTTGACAGGATGGAAGCAAAAAGGTTGTTACTCCTTGTGGAAGAGTCTAGGACCACAGCTCATAATCTCAGAATAAGGGATGACCTACTTAATACAGAGATGAGGAGGAATGACTTCTCTCGGAGAGTAGCTGATTTATGGAATTCTTTACCGAAGAGGGCTGTTCAGGTTGGCACAGTGTATATACAAGGCTGAGGTAAGATAGATTTTTAATCATTCAGGGGATTGAGTATTATGGGGATAATGCAGCAAATTGAAGTTGAGAATTGTCAGATCTCAATGAATGGTGGCATGGACTTGATGGGCTGAATGGCTTACTTAGGCTCCTAAATCTTATGGATTTATAATCTAACTGCAGAATCAGGTTAATCATTGGACAATATGTTGAGAGTTTTGCAAGTGCAGACTGATTGATCCAATCAGGATTTGCTTGTTGCAAACAGCTGTTTGATATGATGCACCAGTCTTTGGCCCATACAATGCACATAAATAGGCATCACATTGGTGCTGAAATTCATCATATTACAGACCTCTTGTGTGATAGGCTATGAACTTATGACTGGTGTTTGATCAATGTACAAGAAGAATACCATATAAACTGGTTTCGCTGGCAGCTGCCAGGACAGGAATACCCAAGAAACATGATTCTGGGGCGGAGTGCAAGTCCCCAGGTTTTGTGGACCTGGTTAAAACTTTAAATTAGAACTATTTTTAAAAAAATATAAGCATCATCCTCATCTCACTACTTTAAAATCACATTGAGACCTCTGACTGCCAAGTAACCGCATAGCTGAAACATTAGTTTCTCATTTTCTGCCCTCCAGTGAGAAGGCCCATTCTGGAATGTTTATGCATTATGTTTAACATTGGAGTGGAAAGGTGAGTGGAAATTAAATAATTTGTCCTTTTACATGCACTGATTTAAGTAGCTAGACTATATATTGCAATATGAATTTATTCTTAAATTAATTTTTAAATGTATTATCACATTACTGAACAGATTGTGGTCAAAATTTCCCAGTAATCATATTTCTTCCATTTAATATATTGCTTTATGCACAATATTTGATGATAAAGCCAAGATCAATTCTGGAATTAAATGAGTAAAGTGACAACAACTGTATAGAAACATTTAAAAAAAAACAGGAAATTGGTAGGCCATTTCACCCTTCAAGCTTGCTCCACCATTCAATATGATCATGGCTGATTATCCAACATAGTGTCCTGTTCCTGCCTTCTCCCCAAACCCTTTGATCCCTTTAGCTCAAAGAGCTCAAGCTGTTTCTTGAAAACCTTCAATGTTTTGGTCTCAACTGCTTTCTGTGGCACAGAATTCCACAGCTTAACCGCTGCCTGGCTGAAGAAATTTCTCTTCTTCTCAGCCCTAGATGGCTCACTGCAGACTGAGATCCCTGGTTCTGGTATATGGATCATGATAGTGACTTTCTAGGCTAGATTTTCGTTTTGTGACAAAGCTCACCAGTGATTTTGAAGGAAGCTAGCAATGTTTGTAGTGTACATTCCCCTTTCCTGACATCAGTTTTAATCTGACACCATGTCAAGGGATCTGCACCACTGTAGCAGCAATAATGTCAGAAAGTTGGATGTCAGATTGCAGCAATCATATTGGATTAGTCTCACAGACTGCAAATAAGCCTGGAAATAAAAAAAACATTTTTTCCTCCAGAGAGTAAACCCAATTATTGTGCTTTGATTTTACATAGAAACTAAAATGTTCATATAAACAAATTATTTTTTTTTCATTGTTTGGAGAAAATTGGCAATCCACAAATATAAAATATATAAATTTAACTTTTCAGGGCCAGTAAGGCTGATTAGTAGGAATTTTGAAGTTGAAAACCGTTTAAAACATATTTATACCTGATTCAACATGGTGTCAACTTTTAAAATGTTTTTACTATGAAGGTAATAGCATAAGAATGGAGCTTTTTATCACTTTAGAGATTTCCCACTGAATGCATTCAGGGTGATCTAAACCATGCATCCTCATGGAATGATGAGAGTGAATGCCACCAGTTTCACCATCCTTATCACAGAAAAATCCAGACCACATTGTTAATTCCAAATTGTCTAATTGAAACAACAGTATAAAAATTGTGAAATCTCCAATGAGGTATGTAATATTTTGTTATACATTACTTGGACAGTGGGCGGCACGGTGGCACAGTGGTTAGCACTGCTGCCTCACAGCGCCAGAGACCCGGGTTCAATGTCAAGGGATCTGCACCACTGTATGGAGACCTGTGTGGAGTTTGCACATTCTCCCCGTGTCTGCGTGGGTTTCCTCAGGGTGCTCTGGTTTCCTCCCACAGTCCAAAGATGTGTAGGTCAGGTGAATTGGCCATGCTAAATTGTCCGTAGTGTTAGGTAAGGGGTAAATGTAGGGGTATGGGTGGGTTGCGCTTCGGCGGGTCGGTGTGGACTTGTTGGGCCGAAGGGCCTGTTTCCACACTGTAAATAATCTAATCTAAAACAATAGACATCCTTTGGTCAAAATAGAACATGTTAACTCATGCCCAGGGGCCAAGCTGGATTGGCCCCTGGGCAAATTTACATTGTGACAACACACATTATACTTACCACTTCAACTATTTTTATGAAATGTAAGTCTTTGGGAAATTTAACAGTGAGAGTTGTTGAGTATGCATCATCCCCTGCATTGAATAGCAATACATTCAAAACAACCTTCTCTGCCTCTTGAACTGCCAGATAGGATTTGTTTACTTGGGACCTAGGAAACAAAATCATCAAACCCAACTTACTATATAAACATCACAAAGATTTTCTTACCATTACAATATACATTGTTACCAAGCTCTTTGCTAAGTATATAAAATGTAAAAAAAAGATTTTTTTCATCTAATCATTATTACTGTATGAGGTAAGTGATATAATAACAAAGTTTTGCAATAATTATTATCCCTATCACGTCTATTTTTCTGTGTGCAATCCCAAAAGTCTCTACAATAATCCAGATGCAGATCAACAAAAAGATTGCTGAATTTGAAAATGATCAAACAAAGATGATGTTTTAATATTCCTGATTTCATTACAATGATTCTTATCTGGCATTTGCTATAAAAGTAAAATTAAGGATTTGAATATAGACACAAAGATTGTGATATTGTGGTTGTTTTCCTGCCAGAAAAACAAGACGTTTGTAAGATATTCTGGCTTTTACCCAGCATATTAGTCACTGAACACCTTTGGGAAGAAATCTGGCAAGTCGACAAATAGTAAAAGGTGAAAAAATTGTGCATAACTTGGTTTCAGGGTGATTACAAATAATAAACACTATAAACGAGCAAAGTATATTTTTAACCAAAATGAGAAGATACATTTTCACTATCAGCAACATTTTTGCATTCCTTTTCTTTTGGCAAGGAATAACATTTCAACTATTTCCCAGAGAGTGTATTATCTGGCTCCTGATGATGTTTCCATGGTACTGCCACTGAGATGCCCATCAGTCTGGTGCCAAGCATACAGCAAAGCACCAGGTGTGCATCTGGGAGCGTGACAAGGGTACGCTAAAGACTTCCACTGATGAATAATCTTTCTTCTGCCCTACACAAAAATTATTTGGCATAGCACAAAGTCAGACACTCATGCAAAGTACTGGCACTGAAAATAATAAAAGTAAATGTGTTTTAATAATTTACTAAATTCAAAACTACATGGAACAGCAAAATCATTTAAAGCGCTGTGATCATAGAGTTATTACATTATATATATCTTTTACATTTTTTAAACTATGACAACTAGCACTGTTTTCATCTATCTCAGCACTACATACTTACCACTTCCTAAAAAAAAATCTAAATTCAAAGCATTAACTAGGCCTCTTTGTAACGTCTTCAAGGATTAGGAATGTCTGACATAATCAGAGAGAAGAAAATATCAGCTTCATACACATTTGAATTTAAGAAATAAATCACAGCCTAAATTCTATCTTTGCGGCATGACGTTTTCGGGACATATTTCCCATTTATGAAGTAAATGTAGTGTAACCTGAACATGCCTGTTAAAAGACTGGGTGTCGAGTCATTCTGTACATTCCACATCAACTTGACCATACTGGGCGAATGACACTTTTGCTGAAGAATGAAGCTGGTGATATGGTTGGAATTTTCAGTCAGCAGTGACACGAGGTCCTCACTGCTGAAATTACAGAAAGCTGTCGACAAAAGATCCAGTGACCCCTGCAGTGTGGATTCCTGTGTTTCTGACATGAATCTAATTCTGGCACCAACAAAATGGCATCTCTAGCATATAGTAAAAGTGATGCCATCAAGCAGGTTTTAAAAAAACCAATCACATTGATGGGTACATACAGTCAGCAAATCAGGCAATAAAATCCACTGATCATTTTTCACATTTAATCATTCCACAGAGAGTGAAATAAAGATTAGCACATGCACTCAGGTAGCTAAAGCATTTAATATTTTCAAAGTTGGAAGAATTTTTATCTTGAGGGAAAAATTTATATTCTCTAAGTATAAAATTCTTTTTCAAAACTAGAGACTCTGTTCAACAATACTACTTAGAGTCATAGAGCAATGCAGCATAGAAACAGACCCTTTGGTCCAATTCATCCATGCCAACCCTTATCCTAAATTAATCTAGTCCCATTTGCCAGCATTTGGCCCAAATCCCTCTAAACTCTTCCTATTCATATACCCATCCAGATGCTTTTTAAATGTTATAATTGTACCAGCCTCCACCACTTCCTCTGGCAGCTCATTCCATACACGCACCAGCTTTTTTTGAAAAGTTGCCCCTTAGGTCTCTTTTAAATTTTTCCCCTCTCAGCCTAAACCTATGCCCGCTAGTTCTGAATTTCCCCCACCCCAGAGAAAAGACCTTGCCTATTTACCGTATCCAGGCCCCTCATGATTATATAAACCTCTATAAGATACCCCTCAGCCTCCAATGCTCCAGGGAAAACAGTCCCAGCCTATTCAGCCTATCCAACCCTCAAACTCTCCAACCATGGCAACATCCTTGTAAATCTTTTCTGAAACCTTTCAAGTTTCACAACATCCTTCCTATAGCAGGGAGACCAGAATTGCACGCAGTATTCCAAAAATGGACTAACCAATGTCCTGTACAGTCGCAACATGACCCTTCTCAACTCCTATACTCAATGCGCTGTCCAATAAAGTATACCAAATGTCTTCTTCACTATCCTGTCTACCTGTGACTCTACTTTCAAGGAATTATGAACCTGCACTCTAAGGTCTCTTTACTCAGCAACACTCCCAAGGACCTTACCAATAAGTTCATCCCTGATTTGCCTTTCCAAAATGCAGCCCCTCATATTTATCCAAATTAAACTCCATCTGCCACTCCTTGACCATTGGCCCATCTGATCAAGATCCTGTACTACTCTGAGGTAACCTTCTTCACTGTCTACTACAGCTCTAACGTTGGTGTTATCTGCAAACCTCTGAACCATACCTCCTATGTTCACATCCAAATCATTTATATAAATGACAAAAAGCAGTGAACCCAGCACGATCTTTGTAGCATACCACTGGTCAGAGGCCTCCAGTCTGAAAAGCAACCCTCCACCACCACCCTCTGTCTTCTACCCTCTTTAGTATGCCACTAAAAACTCAACAGACTCACTTAACAAGATTCAACTTGTGTGATTTTTGTTTTAAAACTGTTTGAAAATCTCACAGGCGCAAGTTAAGTTCAATTCAGCAATACCTAAAGATTCCCATCTGTGGGGATGTTCACAGTGCATCCTTTTAAATAACTGCAAATCTCAGATGGAACCTCTTTGATTTCTATGTTTAATGTACATGTGTGAACACCAGAGATTGTTGTCAGTTTCATAGCTCTAATGATGAGCACCAACAGTTTTTCCCCACAACCATAATAACCCCACAACCAACTATCAGAGTGAACAGAACCTTTGATACTTCTGTCAGCCAGGGCTCCCTGATTGGACCAGATTAACAGTCCCAATCAGGGATCTCATATTCTATGAGGGCCATCTGGCTGACCTCGTTATAATCACGATATCCCTCTCCCTCTGAGTCCCATGGGTCCAGTTCCTCCCGCTCAGCCTCGGATCTGGGCAACATGTACCAGACCGTAGCCTACCTCTTGTGTCCTCTTCTTCAGGTGGTAAAGATGTCAAGGCTGTGACATCCACTGTCCATCTCAGACTTTGAGGTTTCTTTGATGTTAGTTGGGAGGGGGAGAACCCATAGGTTTTAATAATCTTTCCAGCTGTTCTGACGGGCCAGGTATGTTTTACTCCTGCCATTTGTGAGTTTGCAACTTTCAACTGATTCTCCTACTCGAACTGTGTTCATCACAGGACCTCACCTCACAACGACCATGCCTCTTACCCAAGCAGGGCCATCTCTGTGGTTTCAGCACCGAACTTCATCCCTGAAGTATACTGTCTCTCTCTCACTTACAATAGTCTGTGTCTGATGGAAAAATCAGATTTAACCTGGTGCAGAGTCTTCTCCCCATTAGCAACTCTGCTGCAGCTTTCTGTGTAGTTGTATTAAAGTTGGACCAATAATCAAATGGGAACTGGGACAGTTTGGTATCAAGTGAGGTACTAGGCTGTTTCTTTAAAACTGTCTTCAAAGTTTGGACTGCTTTTTCCACCAGACCATTGATGATGGATGGTATGGAGCTGTCCTTATCTGCCAAATGCCATTCGACTTTAGGAAATAGTCAAACTCCCTGTCGGTACATGATGGTCCATTGTCTGTGACCAATACTTCTGAGAGCCTGTGCATTGCAAAAGATGCTTGCAGCCTTTCTATCATCATGCCAGTGTTTGACGATAGTGGCATATGCAAACACTTCGAGTGGGCATCCACAATGACTAAGGACGTCGAGTCCATTAAAAGGGCCAGCACAGTCGTAACCAAGTCCAAGATTTACCTGGCCATTCCTATGTATGTTGGGGTGCTGCTGGCGGTGATTTTTATCTTTGTTGGCACTCTGAACACTGCCTCACCAACGCAGTTATGTCTGCATCCAATCCTGGCCACCAGACATAACATCTCACCAACATCTTCATTTTGGAAACCCCTAGATGACTCTGGTGGAGTTCAGCCAGTCCCTGTTGGTGACCTTCACTCTTGCTCCCCATAGTAAAATGCTGACCTCTGGTGATCTGGTCTAGCCGGGTCCAGAAAGATTTCAATTCTTGTGGTGTTGGAGCTTCTGTTTCTTCATCACTACAAGCTCTTTTAGTTTTGTCAATCCAGAAATCACATGTGTCCACAATCTGATAATGTCAGCAGTACCTGGAAGGGTGTCCAGAAAGTTTAAAACCAGAATGGACCCTTCCAGTGGCGGTACCATTGACAGTGCATCTGCCAGTGGCAGGTGGCTCAATGCATCCACATTTGCTACTTGGCCTCCTGTACTCATTCCTGATGAAGGGCTTATGCCCGAAGCCCGAAACCCGAATCCCCTGCTCCCCGGATGCTGCCTGATCTGCTGTGCTTTTCCAGCACCACACTTTTTGACGCCCAGACAATTTTCTAACTTGTAATTGTACACACTTAGTATTATAGCCCACAGGTGAATTTGACCTGAAGCTATAAGTGGCATGGTCTTGTCCTCTTTAAGTAGCTCAAGCAAGGGATTGTGTGTTACTATTCCAAATTTACATCTGTAAAGATACTGATGGAACTTTCGTCCACACCGACCTGCCGAAGCGCAACCCACCCAGACTCCTATATTTACCCCTTCAACTAACACTACGGGCAATTTAGTATGGCCAATTCACCTGGCTGCACATCTTTGAACTGTGGGAGGAAACCGGAGCACCTGGAGGAAACCCACACAGACACAGGGAGTATGTGAAAACTCCACACAGTCAGTCACCTGAGGCAGGAATTGAACCGGGGTCTCTGGCATTGTGAGGCAGCAGTGCTAACCACTGTGCCACCCACAAATCTTGTATGTTTGAATCAAGTCACCCTCTAAGCTCCAGCAGATACAGGCCTAGCCTGCCCAACTTTTCTTCATAAGGCAACACACCCATTCCAAGCATTAGGCTAATAAACCATCTCTGAACTGCTTCCAAAACATTCACATAATACCTTTAATAAGGAGATCAAAACTGTATATACTACTCCAGACATAGTTTCACCAGTGCCCTGTATAATTTATGCAGAATCTCTCTACTTTTGTATTAAAATTCCCTTGCAATAAATAACAACAATCTACTAGCTATCCTAATTACTTGCTGTATCTGACTACTCATCTTTTGCGAATCATGCACTATGATACTCAGATCTATGTACACCTCAGAGCTTTACAGTCTCTCACCATTTAGATAACATTTCATCTATACCCATACGGACAAAATGCATAGTTTCACACTTCCTCCATTATCATTCATCCCTCTGCCAGATTTTCGATCACTTGTTTAAGTCTATCTCTTGGTAGCTTATTAATTTATTTACTTACTTACTTATTTCCTCCAGTAAGCCTTCTTCAGAAGAAGAGTCTGAAGCAAGGTCACTGGAATCCAAACATTTGCACAGTTGGCTGGACAGCTGGTTTACAATGCAGGGTGCTGCTAACAGAACCAGTTCAATTCCCAGACCAGCTGAGGTTACCATGAAGGATTCTCCCTGTAATCTCTTCTGAGGTATGGTGACCTTCAGGGTAAATCCTCCACCAGTTATCACACTTTCCAATGAAAGAGCAGCCCTATTGTCTGGTAAGACTTTAGCAACTCTTCCTTATATGTCTAAGTCAATTCAGTTTCTAGTCAATGGGAAACCCAAGGAGGTTAATAGTGAGGGGATTCAGTGATGGTGGCATCAAAGAATATCAAGGGATAGCAGTTGGATTGTCCCTTATTGAAAACAGCCATTGCCTAGCATTTGAGTTGTTATGAAGTTGAAGGCGTGTACTGTCCCTTTAAGAGAGTGTGAATGCTGTTCTGAACTGAGAGATTAAAAGCATCTGCGTATATAACAAGATGGCAGTCCCAGAGTATTCTGTAAAATTGAAAATATGTAACATTTGGCTGTGAAATGTTTTCCTGAGTTGGTTGCGGTTTTGACAACAATTCAAACTTAACCATTTTAAATTATGCTCCAGGATAGTAAAACCCAATCGAGTTTAAATTTATTGTTTTGCCAACATCGAACCAATGAGACAATCTGATGTTGAGAGGGTTATAAAATGCGGACCTTTTGAAAACCGGTCAGAGAGAGAACTGCCATTGAGACAAATGCCTGGAGATCTAACATCTTGCTCTCCAAGAAGTTAGGAAACACTCTATCAAAAGGAACCTTTTCATGTGAAACATACTCACAGTAAAAAGACAATGTCCCAGAGAGATCCTCAGCAAGAAGAAGACTGACTGACACAGAAGACGACAGTCGCTGTGTTGCCTTGAAATTAAGTTGATGTAATTTTAATAAGTGTCTTATGGAACAGCATATTGTTATAGAGTTGGAGGCAGATAATAAGCAGTTAGGAGAAAGTGGGTCTTAGAATTGTGACCAATTGTTTAATGTTTGTTTTTAGAGTTAAAAAATGTTATTTTCTTTAAATAGTGGAATTTGTGAGTTCTCTGTCACATACTTTAACAGATTATGAGGTAAGGTGAGCTTTTTTGGGTGTTTGGATTTAATTAACAGAGGGGTTCACCTCTGTGTTATAACAGTGTGGTGTATATATTACTTATCACTTGTCAGCATAAGTCTAGAGATTGTCCAGGTCTTGTTGTATTTGAACACAGACTGCTTCGGTATCTGAAGAATCACGAATGGTGATGAATATTGTTCGCCGATGATTGCACATTATCAATCCTGACCTTATGATGGAGGTAGGTCATTGATGAAGCAGCTGAAGATAGTTGGACCTAGAATCCTAGCCTGAGAAACTCCTACAGAGATGGCCTGGAGCTGAGATGACTGACTTCCATTCACCAAAATCATCTTCCTATGTGCCAGATATGACTCCAACCAACGGAGAGTTTTGCCTCCTGTTATCCACTGATGCCAGATTTGTTAGGGCTTCTTGATGCTACACTCTGTCAATTGTGGCCATGATCTCAAGGGCTGATACTCTCACTTCACCTCACCTCTGGAACTCAACTCTTTTGTCCATACTTGAACCAAGGTTGTCATAAGGTCAGGAACAGACTGATCGTCAGCTGGAACCCAACTAGGTGTCACTGAGCAGGTTATTGCTGAGCAGGTGCTGCTTGATTGCACTGTTGATGACACCTTCCATCACTTTACCGTATTGCTTTCTAATGAAGCCTGAATGCAAATCTGTTTAAATCATCCTTTCCCATCTCCTTAATATTCATTATTCGTGGCCAAATAGCTCAATTGAGGGGACCAAAGTTCCCTTTGTTAATGTTTTCCTTTTAAAAAATCTATAGAAACTCTTACCATCTGATTTGTATTTTTGACTGAATGGGCCATCACTCAAAAAAAGGGAAAGGAAAATGCCATTGAGTCCATCAAAAACGGTTCTAGCCTTGAAATTAGATTGTGCTGCATTCTGCCAAATCTTGTGTAATTGCATCTAGGGAGTGGTAGAACTAAATTGCCCATTATCAGCATTTGAGATGATTAGGGTCATCACGTTCCATAGCACCTGCAGCAGCTCCTGTTGAGGCATTTTCTTCTAATACAATTTTAGATGATATACTGTTTTAATTAGACAAAGCACTGGGAAATTAGCAAACGATGCCAACAAAGAACTACAAAGATGAACAAATAAATATTCAATGATATGAATAGTTGAACTGACTTCTGTGTACTTGATCCTAGTTTGTTTTGCAACATACAAATCATTTCAATTATTCTCAAAGTATTAGTCCGCACAACAAAACTGATTTCTTTTTCAGACAAGTTGAACTAAGCCTCTTGTGTGTTTTTCACACTTATACTTTCCCTCACACTTTTAATTGCTTTATCTGGTTTTGTTTATGAATTTTCTTGTTGCCCTCTTTTCTATAACCAACCCAAAATGGTTAACTTATGTTGTATGAGTTATGCATAACAGATACTAGACTGTCAGTTTCAAACTATTACTTTCACTTTATGTCAAATTGTCATAAAATAACTTCCAAAGTGACCATATCATGATAACCAATAATGGTGAGGATGGCAATGTGGGGATAATGAACAGTAAGAGAGAAGCAGGAGTTCAGAAAGGCAAATAAGCTTTGTAAAATACAGCAGCTTGTGGGAAGATATTTAAAAGGCTATAAAGAAATTGAACAGAAACAAAAAAAATTAGGATATGGAAAGATAAAAAAGAGAAAATTGCTAAACCATGGGAATCCAAACTGAAATGGGTGTAAAATAAAGCACAAGCCATAAGAAACAACAGCTTAGATATAAAATTAATTAAAATACCATATCATAACAGACCAACATGGTTAAAATATTGTTGTTGCTTGATTGGGATTCACAATGAAATATTCCTACTTTTAAATTTCACGAACATAGTGGATGAGGGAAGAGGGATATTGATGATAGCTATTAGCTTTACATAAAAATAAAATACAGTGCCACTATATTAGGATTTTACAGGAGAGTTGGTGCAAACAGGATCCTATCAGATTCAAGTTAGGAACTAAAAGGTAGTGCTATCTTAGTGGGATACATTATTTACCACAGACCAATTAAAGGAGGAAAAAAAATTGTAGTTAAATTTAAAAGGCATATTATATTTAGAAATTAGATTATAGCAAGTTTTATTTCAAAACGAAGGAAATGCAGTGAGAAAGCTTTGCATTCTGTTTGAAAATGTTTTCACAGTTAATACGTTGACATTCTAAAATGCTCGAAAGCTCTGCTTAATCTGGCTATGGAAATTAAACAGTGCAAGTTGACAATTTAAAAATCAGGGAACACTTGAAAACAAAGCCATATTATAATTAGGTACAGTGTAAGAGAAAATGAAAAAAGTAGAAGACAAGTACATGTAACTGGAAAAAGATAAGTGAGATTGAAATAAAGAAGAACCTTGACTAGATTAAACAATCATTTTCCTCAAGAGATAAAAGCTTGGTCAGCAATTAGTAATATTCAATTATGAGATGGAAAGGGTGCAATTTATGAACAAAAATACTAGTTAGGAGCAGAAGGCAACTATTTGACCTCAAGTCTCCTTTCCTGTATATCCCCTATATCGTTTTATTCCTTTGTCAATCAAAATCTATCTAACTTAAGCCTTAAAAATTCTGAATGACACATCCTCTACTGCTCCCTGGAAGAGAATACCATGAACTACCAACTCTCAGAGAAGAAAATTTCTTACCTCCATCGTATAAAGGAGATCACATTTTTAAACTGTGATCTTAATTTTCATCTCTCTTAAAATGAGTCACCTTTTCACCATCCACCTTTTAAGATCCTTCAGGATCTTCAATATAGTCTCATTTCATTCTTCTAAACTCCAATGAATACAAGCACAAGCTATACAATTTTTTTTTCTTCCCCTGCTAAGAAATCAGCTACTTCCTTCTGCTTTAGGCTCTGCCAGCGCCACAGATGAATATTTATCTGCACCAACATTTATGTAGATAGCACCAACTCACATCTATTGAGATGGTAGATGATGCGATGTTTAATATTTCACAAGGGTCTGCATTAAGGGTGTACTTATAAATATTAACCTGGATTGAAAACTATGTGAGCAAAACACAAAATTGGTGTGCGAACGGAAAGTAAAATGGCAAACTGGAACAAGGAAAGATACCAAAAGGAGCACTAAGTTAACAGATGGGCAGATCAGGTGATTCAAATGTTCAAGGTACAAAAATCTGAAGTAATACATTTTGCAAGATTAGGAAAAGGAATCCTACTGTAAAAGACTTATTTGTGGAATAGATGGATTTAGGTATATGGATACACATAGTGCAGGAAATTACTTTTATATTACATGAAACTGCCGGCAAAGTACTTGGGTTGTTTGGAAGATGCCATAATTTGCATGCAGAAATTAAAACTAATCTGTTTAAATAGAAACATCCAAGGAATATGCTTTGCAAATTAGTAAACATGTTTTCCACTTTATTAAGCTGAGGCAAAACCATCCTTGTAATGAATCTCTGTGCACACAATCTAATCCTGCCCGGTTATGTTGATACCATAGCATATGGAACAGAAAGATTTTTTATTTAAGAAACACTGGTTAAAAACAAGGCCAATAGTGAAGGACACACCCAAGTTTGAAAAGATTGAAGTAGCAAATTATGAATTAGTAATCAAATTCTGTGAAAAAGCTTATTTAAAAGCAACTCCATGCTTGGTTTCATTATGTATTTACTTGGGCCAATTTTAACTGTCTGATATCAACATTCATAGGATTGAAATGGGTTCAAACTGAGTCATTAGACATATTGCCAACTTAGTGCCAACAGTCCAGTTTCAGGGAATAGGTCCCTTAATTATGCAATTTTGTGTCTTTAGATGAAGTGCAGAGCCCAATTGCAATTTTAAGGAATCACAAGTAGAGTTTGCACCATGTGTGAAGTAATTCAATTGGCTTCACAAAATTCCTAACGGCACTTTGCCTTCATTCCTGCCTTAGAATTAAATATGGATATGTTTTGTAGAGGAAAAGGACAAAAATAATTTCCTGTATATTTTAATCCAGAAACTAGTCTTATACCTACAGTTTGCAGGTTCCATTTAAATGAAGCAAGGCCCTAAAAAGGTTTTGGTTTCTTCACAAATGGGTATTTCACTGCAATGGAGATGAAATCAACTCAATTTACTTCCGAGGATGTGAAAGATTTGTTTCTCACTCTACAGTTGGTACATATGCTTAAATATCAGCTAGCCTTAAGGGAAATAGAAAATGTGATTTCACCATCTTTCAAGAGACATTGATGAGGATTTTCTGGAGTTTTGTAATGCTAGTCTTTGCTGCAACAATTCTGGTGCATGATTCATTCTATCAGCTCCTTGCCAATGCTATGATTATCGTGAAAGTGGCATCACAGGTAGACAGGGTTGGGGATAAGGCAATTGGCATGTTTGCCTTCATTGGTCAGAGCACTGAGTATAGGAATTGTGACGACATGTTGCTGCTGTACAAAACATTGGTGAGGCCACCTTTGTCTAAGGTGATGTTCAATATTAATAGATCATCCAGACATTAGCAGATATGTTCAAATAGGTAATGGTAACAAGAGGATGATACTTATCATTATGACTATGGTCGCAACACTGATTGCAATTCATTACTTTCAGCATCAGGAAACGTTAGCAGAAGATTGTTCAAAGCTTAAACTTTCTGATGGCACCAATGTGGGTACAGCATGCTGCAATTGATTCAGCCCTCTCTCACAGAAACTGATTATGATTTCACAGAAATCTGTCTTCACCAGTAAATGATTGACCTATTTCCACTGCTGGACAAATCTAAAGCCTACATGTGGCTGATAGTTTTCTACTTCAAGTTGCCAAGCTTCTGTCTAACACCAACAAAACTTTTAATTGAGAGAACACCTCAAAATTTATAAATCAAATTCCATGGCACTTGAAACAAAACTTTTGTTTCCTTGAAACAAAACAAGAACTTCCAAAGAAGGGTCACTGGACCCAAAACGTTAACTCTGATTTCTCTCCACAGATGCTGCCAGACTTGTTGAGTTTCCCCAGCATTTTATGTTTTTGTTTCAGATTTCCAGCATCCACACTTGTTTCTTTTTTGTTCCATGGCATTTTTATATGGTATTAAATGGTAAAATTAAAAACAATTTTATGGAAAGGATGACCAAACGTTTGGAGAGTTGTATTTTAAAGGGCACTTTAAAGGAGGCAGGGAGGTAGAAAGGCAGAAGAGTCTATGAAATGGAATTCTAGTGCAGGGAACCTCAACAGCAATAAGGCACAGCAGCCCACTGTTGGGTGAAAGGGTCAGATGAACAATAAGACAAACCAGGGCAGCACTTACACTGCTAATGGTAGGGCTCTAGGGAGTGTTGTCAAACAGAAAGATCCAGGGGTGTAGGTTCAAAATTCCTTGAAAGTGGCATCACAGGTAGACAGGGTTAGGGAAAAGGCAACTGGCATGTTTGCCTTCATTGGTCAGAGCACTGAGTATAGGAATTGTGACGACATGTTGCTGCTGTATAAAACATTGGTGAGGCCACTTTTGGAGTATTACATACAATTCTGGTCAGCCTGCTATAGGAAGAATGTTATTACATTGGAAAGGATGCAGCAAATATTTACAAGGATGTTAGCTAGACTTGAAGGTTTGAGTTATAAGGAGACGCTAGATAGACTGAGACTTTTTTATCCTGGAACATAGGAGGCCGAGGGGTGACTTTACAGAGGTTTATAAAATCATGAAAGGCATAAATAAGGAGAATTGCCAAGATTAGGGGAGTCCAACACACTGCTGCCTCACAGCGCCAGAGACCCGGGTTCAATTCCCGCCTCAGGCGACTGACTGTGTGGAGTTTGCACATTCTCCCCTTGTCTGCGTGGGTTTCACCCAGGTGCTCCGGTTTCCTCCCACAGTCCAAAGATGTGCAGGGTCAGGTGAATTGGCCATGCTAAATTGCCCGTAGTGTTAGATAAGGGGTAAATGTAGGGGTCTGGGTGGGTTTCACTTCGGCGGGTCAGTGTGGACTTGTTGGGCGGAAGGGCCTGTTTCCATACTGTAATGTAATCTAATCTAACTAGAGGGCATAGTTTTAAGGTGAGAGGGGAAAGATTTAAAAGGGATCCGAGAAGCAACCTTTTCACACAGAGGGTGATGCATATTAGATTAGATTAGATTACAGTGTGGAAACAGGCCCTTCGGCCCAACAAGTCCACACCGACCCGCCGAAGCGCAACCCACCCATACCCCTACATTTACCCCATATCTAACACCACGGGCAATTTAGCATGGCCAATTCACCTGACCTGCACATGTTTTGGATTGTGGGAGGAAACCGGAGCACCCGGAGGAAACCCACGCAGACACGGGGAGAATGTGCAAACTCCACACAGTCAGTCGCCTGAGGCGGGAATTGAACCCGGGTCTCCGGCGCTGTGAGGCAGCTCATATATGGAATGAGCTGCCAGAAGAAGTGGTAGAGGTGAGTACAATTACAACATTTAAAAGGCATTTGGACAGATACATGACTAGGAAAGATTTAGAGGGATACAGGTCAAATGCAAACAAATGGGACTGGTTCAGTTTAGTGAGCCTGGTCAGCTTGGAGGAGTTGAACCAAAGGGTCTGCTTCCAAACTGCATGACTGTCTGACTTTATTAACCATAGGGCGGGATGTAGATTGTAGGGCCGGAGCAGGCTTGTCTGACAGCAAATCCATGAAGGCAATTAAATAAAGATGGAAATGGTACATTTGAGATGCTTGGGAGCAGGGAGCCAATGTAGGCAGTTGAGGTAGGTGTGGAATTTGAGTGAGAATTAATATCAAATGGCAGAGTTTGGGTGATACAAATTTTATTACAGTAGAAAATAGGAGCATGGAAATTCAAGTATAAAGACAAAAAAATTTTAAAACGTTTGAGCAGATCTTGATACTGACAGAAGAAGGAACCACTCTGACGGTGAAAATAAATGACTTTTGTGGCAAAGCTTTTGGGTTAATTGGTTAGAACGTCAAGAGTACGAACAGTCTGGTTTAGTCTAAGACAATGAGATAGAGAATAAATCAACTACAAGAATTGCGAAAGGAACTAAAAACAATAGCTTCAGTTTTCCCCCAGTGTTTATTAAAAAAATTTCAGTGGGCTTTGGGTTAGTGTGCAAAGGCGAAAGGAAGGGGAAGAGGCAACTGAACTTATCGTCCAGACACATGACTGGATTTCTATTTCTTGAACACTTGACTAAAGCTGTTTCATTTGTGAAAGATGAAGACAAAATTAGATAGCAACATGGTAGGGATAAGATCTTTGGAGACTCATCTTGCCTTAGCTATTTCTCAAGCTTAGCTGGTTAGCAGGGTTGAAACAGGACAGAATGGAAATTGATAACCAACAGATGACCAGCTACAGCATCACTAATTAAACATCAAGTCACAAAATGTAGGAAAGTCTAGCTGAGGCAGAATATCTGAAATAATTACTGAGAACATCATTTCTTTAACATGTTTTACCAAGTATGTATTTAAAACAAAAAATTCATATTAAAAAGAACAACACATAACTGTAGAATGTACATCACCCACCCTGTTAGCAGCAGTTTTCCAGAAACCTGGAGGTTAGCAGAACAATTTTCAAATGCACAATATCGCTCAAAATAGGTCTGTTCAAAAAAGAATGTAAGAGTAAATGTACAATATGTAAAATGAAACAATAAATACAAATAAAGCTTATCATGATAATGTATAATTCAAAGCTCTGTGTAATCATATCTGAGACCATATAACACAGCTGAAATTTACAGAAAAGGTACAAATCCTCATTATCGCCACTTTATAGGTGATGGTTGTATTGTGGTCCTGATCTCAATTTCACAGATTTGGAGGTGAAAAACAGGAGAGTGAGCACAAGCCAGCAACACCTTACAATAGTGTTGGGGAGGCAAAAATAATAATCTGGCTCTATTGACAACAAATTCAGATAAATTAACTTAACTCTTCATGGGCTACTGGATGTTTCTTTAAGCATCACTGGCTGCTACAGTTCAAATGTTACATGCTCTGCACATCTGTTGTCAAATATAGCATGGATCCTGAAATGGACATTAAAAGTATTGTAACTCGGGAACTGTGGTCAAAAAACTGGTATCTAGTGTACTTTTGGAGGGAGAAGGTCAGATGGAGGATAACATGACTAACGATCAGTCCTGTTAACCCTGAACTACACTCAGCTATCAATGCAGCACATACCAATTTCTACCCCAAAGTCTTTAGTTGTATCACTGGATGGATAAAAAATATAATTAAATGCAAACCTTATTTTTGACTTCATTTGTTTGGTTTCCTTTTTTCTGCAAAACAGGTTGGAGTGGTCGGAAAGCATCTGTCGATTCATTCTTAGTAATATGTTTTTCCAGGAAATATGATACTTCAAAGTAAACTGGTGTCAAAATATCCCTGACCTCCCTCTTTTAAAAGAAAAAGAAACATAATTCAGTGAATAACACATTATCAATGTGCACATATCTTTAAATTATACCATTGCAATAGCAAGCTCAACCAACTAATCAAAATTCATAGAATCCATATGCATAATATGGATTCCGTGAATCTTGAATAGAATCCCTATAGTGTGGAAACAGGCCCTTCAGCCTAAAAAGTCCACACCAACCTTCCAAAGAGTATCCCACCCAAACCCTTTTCCCTACATTTTACCCCTGACTAATGCACCTAACCTACACATCCCTAAACACTTTAGGCAATTTAGCATGGCCAATTCACCTAACCTGCACATGTTTAGACTGTGGGAGGAAACCGGAGTACCCGGAGGAAACCCACACAGACACAGGGAGAATGTGCAAACTCCACACAGACAGTCACCTGAGGCTGGAATTGAACCCAGGTCCCGAGCGCTGTGAGGCAGCAGTGCTAACCACTGAGCCACTGCACCACCCCACCACTGTCGAGAGTAGATGCTGTAATATTGGTTTTAGCCTGCTTAAGAATGCAAGGCTAATAAAAAGACCACTAAAGGGGAAATAGGGTCACAAGATTTCTCAGGGCTGGTTCAGATTGATTGCCAAAACATATCAGAGGTTTTCAATGGTCTCTTTACATTAGTCTTTACTTCTCTGGACAGTTCAAACTTATATTGATAAGATGAAAGAAAACGAAAATCTATTTCTTCAGCAAGCCAAAATTAGAGGCATAAATTTACCACCAAAAATATTAGAAATGTTTAAGCTATTCTTTATTATGTACAAGTCATTGGTAGAATTGACTTATTAGAAATAAATGTCTAAAATTAACCTCAAAAAGATAGCTGCTGATGAAGGTGCGTTTGGCTTGAAATAATCAGAGAAGACTGACAGCCTGAAAATTACATCCATGGGGCAGATCCTTACTACCAGGTGGTGGTGATGGTGAGTGGGGCAGAGGATGGTGCATGGCATTAGTGAATAGTGAACCTGCAGCCTGAGATGATGAGGGGAGTTTTAATCCTAAGAATGAGAGGTGGTGATGATGTAGGTGATTAAAACAAGTAGATTTGAAATCACGGCTACAATCCAATTCCAACGTTCAGCTTTTAACAAAGGTATGATTAAAATTCTGCAAATAACCAGTTCCTGAAGTTGATACCTTAATTAGTGTGAAAAGGTGGGTACTTGTGCTTCAAATAATATTCTCAGAAAGATATTTTTAAAACTTAAAAGTCTCCAGTATAGGCTTCCTGGGGATTAAGCAACTGGTTAGTAAAACAGAGACAAGACTGAGCAGCAGTTTGGGGGAGACATAAACTTATCATTACCCATCTGAGTAAAATCTCACTAACAGCAGCTTGTTTCATTAGTCTCTGACAAAGGATTGGCAAAGAGCTTTTGAGAGAATGCAGATTTTTCTAAACTCTGCTGATTTTAAAATTGGTATATTTAGAGTGAAAGGTCCATTGATCACGTATTACAATATACCAGATACTGTACACAGCTTGTGTACAGGATCGAGATGCATAGACAGAGAACACGATGTAAAATCTTAGGAGAAGAACTCCGGGGTTGCAAAGGTTCAACTTCATTGGTCTCTGAGATAGCAGTGCTTCAGAGCAATCACTCGTTAACCTCATCCCTCACTGGCCTCTCCGACTGCAGTGCTTCAGCACCTTGATGGCAGTTGATAACCTAGTGGTATTTCTGCTAGACTATTGACCCAGATATCCCAGTGATGTTCTGGGGACCTGCATTTGATTCCTGCCATGGCAGATGGTAACATTTGCATTCAATGAATGAATTTTAAAAGAAAAAACTTTCAGAGGCTGAGGTTGATATGTCAGATGTTAGCAGTTATCTATATTCTCCCACAGAAAGACCTATTCCTTTCACTGACCTGGAGGCCATGCATTAGCACTGGCTATAAAAATCACCATGGACCTCAATATTAGTTCTTTCTGACTCACTACATAGGATATATGAAGTGTCACAGATTCCTGCAAATAAATGCATATGCCAAATGATAGATGGTTGGGGATAGGTCTGGGACATCCCCTATGGTCACAACAGGCAGAACCAGGGAACATTTGGATTTGGAATTTTATTTGAGTTTCTACATCTACACAATGCCAGTCTGATGACAGTCTTAAGGTTTAGACACTGATGAAATAAGTAGGAGAAAGTGAGGATTCCAGAGGCTGGAGTTCAGAGTCAAGAGTGTGGTGCTGGAAAAGCACAGCAGGTCAGGCAGCATCCAAGAAGCAGGATAATTGACCTTTTGTTCCTGATGAAGGGCTTTTGCCTGAAACGTTGCTTCTCCTGCTCCTTGGATGCTGCCTGAGCTGCTGTGCTTTTCTAGCACTACTCTCTCAACACTGTTGAAATGAAGTCAGCATACATGTTTCAGAGATATTTGTAATTCAGTCACCAGCTATTGGTGAATGCCCTGTCTCTCCATCTCTGATGGAGAACAATTCTGATTTCTCCATTTATTTCCATCACAATGTCAGTGATCTGGACAGTTTGTTACAGCCTCCAACCAGACCATTTCCTCTTCCTTACATTTTGCATCTTCTTTCCTATAAAGCATTTGGTATGCTTTCCATCATAGGTCAAAGCACTGAGTACAGGATTTGGCAGGTAATGCTGCAGCTGTACAGGACAGTGGTTAGGCCACTTTTGGAGTATTGTGAGCAATTCTGGTCTCCTTCCTACCAAAAGGATGTTGTGAAACTTGAAAGGTTCAGAAAAGATATACAAGGATGTTGTCAGGGTTGGAAAGTTTGCTCTATAGGGAGAGGTTGAATAGGCTGGGGCTGTCTTTCCTGGAGCGTCAGAGGCTGAGGAGTGACCTTATAGACATTTATAAAATGAGGGTGTGGATACGATAAATAGACATGGTCTTTTCCCTGTGGTGGGACTGTTCAGAACTAGAGGGCACAGGTTTAGGATGAGAGGGGAAAGATTTAAAAGGGCTCTAAGGTGTAACTTTTTCACGCAGAAGATGGTGTGTGTATGGAATGAGCTGCCAGAGGAAGTGGTGAGGCTGATACAATTGCAACATTTAAAAGGCATCTGGATGGGTATAAAAATAGTAAGGACTTAGAGGGATATTGGCCAAGTAAAGGCAAATGGGACTAATTTAGGATATCCGGTCTGCATGGACCAGTTGGACCAAATGGTCAGTCTGTTTCTGTGCTCTTTGACTCTATGTGGTGAAAGAAATACATGTGTGAGCAAAGAACAGATATTCATCCGATACGTGCAGTGCATTTGATGAGGGTAACGACGAGTCAAATGGAGAACACTGTGTAAGAGCTAGGGAAGATGACAATGGTGAATTTATAACGAAGGAAATGTTGAATGTCAAAGAAAATTAAGGCTGTGCCACTAGAAGTTTAGTGGATGGGAGGTCTGTTGTAATGGAGTGTGCTTGGTAAGCAAAAATAAATGGCTAGTGGACTTCAAGAACGGTTAAGAATTTTCTTTGTCGCTACTATTCATCCATATGAGTGTCACTGCCTAAGCCATCATTTACTGCCTATCTATAATTGCCCAGAAGACAGTTAAGAGTCAACCACATTGCTGTGGGTCTGGAGTCACATGTAGGCCAGACCAGGACATTAGTGAACCAGATTTTTTTTGACAATCAACAGTAGTTTCATGGTCATCATTAAACTCTTAATTGCAGATTTTTATTGAATTCAAATTCCACAATCCTCCAGGGTAGGAATTGAACCCAGTTCCCCAGGTTGTTATCGGAGTTTCTCAATTAAAAGTCTAGCCATAATACCACTAGGCCATCACCTCCCCAAAACCCCTCCACAAAACTGTGCTTGATTATCCAGACTTCTTAGTCTTTAAAATTAGTTCCTGCATTGCATCCAGGATTGGAGGAGAGATTTCCTACTGTTCATTTCCAATTCACTTTCTTGATGAAAGCAGGTGGTTTTTGTCTCCAATGATATTGGTGGGTAAAGGCATTTTGCTCTTGCTCAAACTGTAGCCAGCCACAAATGCAAGAATGTGTTAGTAGTCATAGGTGCTCCTTTGCTCCATGTGCAGCATTCAGCATCAGCACATCCTGACTTCCCCAACTTCTATTTGCATAATGTACCTTTACAATGGAAACAGTGTCATGTTGGTGCACATCATGCTTGCTATGCATCTTGGAGATGTAAAACCCAGAATTCAAAACTGATTACTTTAACGCAGTTTCAATTGCAAATTCTGACCCACTGATGTGACTTCTGGGTTTTGCTCACACGTGTGCTGCCTTTCGATTAATATGAGGGCCACTAATTCTGATACTCCACCTGCTTAAATCAGCTCTATTATGATAGCTTAAGGAGGCAACCGAGAGACGAGAAATAGTTTTGCAGAGCCAGAACTGCAGTGTCACAGGCTGTCACATTAATGGGAAAATCTGATTAAAAACATGACAAAAGAGATGTCTCCAGATGTTGACACAATTAACTTTGAAATCCTCAGAGGAACTGCTGACATAGAACTTCTGAATGGAAATATGACAGGATCTACAAATTTTAATAAGATGTAGTTTTAGAGCCAGAAAATGGGAGTCAATAAATTTTATTGGGAAAGTAGGTAAAAAGGTATCAGTCAGTAAGTAGAATGTGACATTGACACATAGGTGGATTTGATTGAGAAAGGACTGCCATCTCCTGTGATGTTCGCCCAGTTAAACAACAAATTAACATTTAATATCTAGATGAAGAATGGCCATGTTGGCAATGTATCAGAAAGCTACCATCGCCCATGGAATTGCACAACCTCATAAATCAAACAAAAATTAGGAATATGGTGAAACAATGTCACTACTCACATCTGTTCCAACACACCAGTTTCATTATGGAATTGGAAGAAACTACAATAATTAATGCAGAATGTTGTATTTTTTCATAGTCCAGTGGTACATGTGAAAAAAACAGTATATTCAGTGCTAAGTTGAGAGCCAAGTTCAAGGGGGAAAATAAAATACAGCCAAACAGTAGAAGCTGCATGCCCTAAGCATCATAACACATCCTGACTAGCCTATCGTATATTTCCAAAACTTTTCTTCCAGGTTTGAAAAATCTGCAAGTTCACCCTTTAAGGTGTACTGCCATGAAGTTTACAATTCCATTCCTGGTCTATGACAAATTATTTAGTGACAGCTAACACAGAGGCGACTAAATGCAAAAAGCCTCAATAGCCTCTGTTAGGAAGAATAATCTTAGCTGGAATCACTGCTCTCAGTTCCTATCCTGCAAGGTGTATATCAGAGAAATACAGATTCAGAAACAGGTACAATGCCCCCCTCAGCTAACTAGCTCTTCAATATTGACTGTTCAGGCTCATATACATAGAATGTCCATTTGAGTAAGATTGTGATGAAAGTAGCTGGTAGCTCTGGAATTGAATCTCATGGAAAGTGCTTTATGTAGTTAACTCAAAAGGAACTTCTCGATTTCTAACCACCTACTGTGCAAAATATCCCAAGTTATTTTTGTAAGCAGTGTAAACAACTTCAAGCTGTGACTATTACAATGCTGGACTTGATTAAATTATTCCCAGGTGTAAGTAGTGACAGACAATGCTCGTCCTTCCAAAGGCTCACTGTTTCCACTTATACATATATGCTTGCTTGCTTTGACCTAAATTGAATGTCATTTAATCCGTATTAATTTTCCACAAGGTCTCTTATATATCTGCAGTATATTAACTAATCAATCTAATTACCAATTGATTATTCTGTTCTCTGAATTGATAGAACTTAAGTGCATTCTAGTAAACACTTCATTTGAGAGATAATCAAACATTTACCCTTAACAGCTTCACCAGTATTACACTGTGCTTCAGGCAGTGCAGTGTAATACTTGTGAAGCTGTCATTTGAAACTAAAGGCACTGATATCTGGTTCATTTTCTCAGACTATGTAAGGCCTAAAAAAATTCTAGTGATTTCTCAATCCCTAGTTTCCTGTAAAATAGGATAAATCAAATTCAAACTATTGATTTATCCAACATCTTTAATTATATTTGCAATTACTTAATATTACAAACCACTTTTCTCATATTTCACATATTTAATAAAACCCATTTGGTTTAGTTTGGTTTATTCTTCAGCAGAGAACATAGATGGGAGAGAGATTGACATTCAGATGGGAATACTGTCTTTGGGATCTAGAAAAACAATTTCTGAATTCATGCTCTTGGCAGGAATTGAACCCAATGGAAATGTATGTATTTGCTGACCAACTTTTTCCAAGCTTTAGAATTAGTTCACAGAAGACAATAAATAATGTTTCCCTTGGCTTTCCAATAGGTATTATACTGGACATTGCTCCCAACTGAGAGCACAAACATTTAAAACTACCGCTCAAAAAATATGGTATCGGATCCAGGTCTGAGAGATTAGAAACTGACAATAGATGTAAAGGAGTACTAATTAATCGACCATTCACTAACTGTTGGGAAAACTCGGTTGCACTCTTTGTCAGACCATGAATTCAAATGCTGTTTGGGCAGCCTCCCAATTCTACAGGGGAGATGTGAAAATTTAAATAAATATGGCACATTCATTGCTTACTTTCTGTTGATGGTGAATGTGCACAGCTAATTAGTAGCCAGGAAATCCCTAGCAGAGGAATTCTGAATGGCTTATTTTCTTCAGTGGGTTAATGCATTTTTTTGGATCCCTACGTGTTCTGTGTCTCAGTGCTGTCTGAACAGGAGGGTACCCACTGATAGACATGATCAAAGAAAAGGTACTGTACTGGGACATTCTTTTCATGCTGAAGGGAGGAACTCAACTCGATAAACCAATTATGTAGTCAGCATGAGAAGCTAGGTAATGCAGATGGTGAAATATATCAATCCAGTTTATCATGTTTGTAGAGCAGAGAGTATTTGAGGAAAGGTTTGCTAGATTGAGAAAGGCTGACAAAGTAGCATCAGCTGAAGGGCATCAATTCAAAGGAAATAAATGCCTTTATGCAAAAGCCAAGCATTCCAGTTCACAGCATAGTGTCCCATCAGCCTGCAAAACACGAACCAAAATCCTGTGTCTTACATCCCCCCAATAATCATCTTTTGAAAGGCAGAAGTGTCAAAAGGGAAATAATTATTTTCCCTGGTATCCCTACCCCATATTCTTACATCAAGTCACTTGCAGGCAGTTATTTCGAAGTTAGAAGTATGCCACAGCCTTTCATAATTAATTTCAGTGTTCCCAGCTGTCTTCTGAGGTATTATTTTATGGATCAATCCACTAGCTAGCGAGCCTTCAACTTGTACTTTATACCTTATGATTGTTGTTGCTTCAGTTCCATGTTTGATTGCTGGCAGGTGCGATTCTGCCAAACCTTTCCAAACTAATTCTGCTCCTTTCTGCCTCAAGGCTTTGTAAGGACACTCATAGAGTTTATCTTTTAGCTGGAAGCTAGAGCAAATCTTCCATTTGCTTTTCCTGCACCAAAACCTGGCTGAAATAGAGCCCCACCAAGTGAATGAAGAAGTTAAAAGGTTTGTTTCTGCTTTAAGTCCAGGCTTAACTTGGTTACATCTCCTGGTGGTTCTCCTAATTCTGTGAGATGCAGTCAATAAAGCAGAGTTGCAACTGCCTCTGTCTATTCCCAAACTAAACTGCTTGCTTCTATTAGTAAAAATACACAGGCAAAAGCCATCTAACCAAAATCCATCAATGGCAACATGACATGCTTTGGGATTATGATAAATGATTTTACCTTAAATGCTACTCTTTGATTTTTTTTTTGCCTATATGAATAATAAAAAAGGCCTTTCTCCAGACTTCCTAGGTCCACAAAAAATGTTTACAAAGCTGCTTCAATTTCTTTCTATCTGAAATTATGTTAATTTAAATGATTTATTGAAGAAAGAGTGATTTTTCTAGCTCTATTAAACTGAGATTATCCCCATTCCTTATAGCTTTTGTGACTCTACCCATGACCTTACAAAGTCACCAATATTTATCTCAGCAGTGTAAAAAGCACAAGGTCCTACATTTACCTCAGAGTTATCACCAGTTTTCCAATCAGATGTCCAATTATCTTGTATTTCACCTCCAACACAGAAATTATTCTCCAAAAATTAGAGGTTATATTCTAAAACCTACAAATTATGAATCAGATTTGAGTAACTGTACTTGTTTGCTGTCTGTGTAATATATTTGATACATTGGGCTGATACTGACCTAAAACTGAACCACTTAGTGTCTGCTTGGAGCCAGATTGGGAATCTAAGTGTACAGCCAAGTTTAAAGCCTGAAAAATCAGCTTTGTGACCCACAACCACCTTTGCCTGCCTATTTCCCATTTTAACTGAAACTAAAAGATGAGTGAATAACCAACCACCTCCAAGAAGGTGGGCTATATTTTTTAAACATGATAATGAGGCTGCAAGTCACATAATCATTCAAAGCCTCCTAAACTTTAGGAGGGTTGGGGAGCCCAGTAACTCCCTCACAATGAGGACTTGGTGGGTTCAGAGGGCAGGTATCTTCACACTTACCTCCTAGATCTAGATACCTAGCTGAAAACCCTTCAACCTCCATTCTGGGAATGACATCCAATTAAAACACCCTCTTCCCCCTCCTTCCAACTCCAATTTATATCAGCTCTGATCAAACACTGACCCCCAACCCTCACCCCACTCCTCCTCATCAATTGGTCACTCATTTCCATTCCCCCGATCAATACATTCTTGGCCTGACCCAGTCTCTCTCTGTTACTTTGATCGTGTTCTGTCACCCCCTTTCAAACTGGTGGAAAATTCCCTGGTGAAACAGTGGCACACTTCCAGGTTGACAACCTGATCCTCCAGCTCAAGGCATAAAAACACAAGGAGACAGTCACCTTCATCACCACAGGCATGGGGTGGCCACCTGTTCCAAAGGTCTGTCTGCCAAAGGATGCAGAGGTCATTCAAACATCTGACATGACAGCCTGAGCTTCAGGCACACTGCTGCTGACCCTTGGCCTGTAGGTCTTATTTGGATGGCATTCCTTCTGCTCGTTCCAGGAGCCATTCGCTAGGTGGGATGCTGTAGGTCCTGTACCTCTAGGCTATCCTTTCTATGGAACCTTTTCCCCAATGAAAATCTTAGAATCTTCATGTCTCTCTTCTTTATGAGTCAACTAAGAACAACTTTTTTACCAAGTTTTTCACCTTCTGCTGTTAAAAAATCTCTTTGTAGAGTTTTGAAAAAGCTTACAATGCTTTCTACAATAGCAGCCACCTCCAGTTCTCTCAATCCCCTTTCCACCAAAGTTTGGTTGCTCATGTAATCACCTAGATTAATCATTTAACTATTGTAATAACTTTCATTTCATTACTTCACTAAATATTTTCTTCAAGTAATAACATCACATCAGCAACATTCCCCGTAATTATTCATATTTCAATAACTGATTTTCCAGCAAAACACATACTTAGTTCCAATTGGAATATGTTTTTCCTACTAATTCACAAAATAAATTAAGTGCTGGGATTTCTTTTTGAGTTAAGACTTTGCAAATTAAATCCTGTATTCAGCAGATTTTTAAAAAACTTGTTAGGAAAGACATTTTAAAACCTATGGAGAAAATGTGGAACAGAGTATACTTTCAGCCAGAAATTCACATCAGGAGTTCAAGACGGAGGTAAGGCAAATATTCAACAACAGCATATTACATGCAAATGTTAATTATGAAAATTATGTTGCAAAGTATGCCAAAAGAACCTCATGTAGAATTGTAAAGTTTTCATTTATAGGAATGTTATTTACAAATCTGTTTTAAAAATGTGTACACTAATGGCACAGTACTTGTATCCATTGAGTAGAGATCAAGTTTATTAGTGCCCAGATTGCAGATACTTCAATATGTCTCCTCATATGTCAGTGGCAAAAGGAATTCAGAGACGGTTTGAGTTATAAAGAGACGCTGGATAGGCTGGCATGTTTTTCCCTGGAGCATAGGAGGTTGAGGAGTGACTTTATAGAGGTTTATAAAATTATGAGGGGCATCAATAAGGTGAATAGCGAAAAGTCTTTTCCCTCAGGTAGGGGAATTTAAAACGAGAGGGCATAGGTTTTAGGCAAGAGGGGAAAGACTTAAAAGGAACCTGAGGGGCAACGTTTGCACACAGAGGAAGTGATAGATACAAGTACAGTTACAACATTTATAAACATTTGGACAGGTACATGAACAAGAAAGGTTTAGAGAAATTCTCTTGAGATCGACAGTTACTGTTTTTCACAGGCATAACGTTTCTTTCTAATTTAAATTTGTCCTATTCACAATGATGTCTCAGAATTTCAGCTTTTCAGTCAGTACTACAGAAAAACTCCTGTGCTTAGGGCAGCACGGTGGCTCAGTGGTTAGCAGTGCTGCCTCACAGTACCAGGGACCTGGTTTTCATCCCATCCTCGGGTGGCTGTGGATGGAGTTTGCACATTCTCCCTGTGCCTGAGGGTTTCCTTTGGGTGCTCCAGTTTCCTCCCACAGTCCAAAGCTGTGCAGGTTAGCTGGATTGGCCATGCTACATTGTCCCATAGTGTCCAGGGGTTTACAGGCCATGTGGATTAGCCATAGGAAATGCAGAGATAGGTGGGGTTGAAATGGGGGTGGGTGGATCTTGGCGAGATGCTCTTCGGAGTGGGCTTGATGGGCTGAATTGCCTGTTTCCACACTGTAGGGATTCTATAATTCTATCTCTCTACGTGCAATGCTACAGGGGAATTTCACAAGAAAAAACAATAAAAACATACGTTGCTGGAAAAGCTCAGCAGATGTGGCAACACCTGTGAAGAGAAATCAGAGTTAATGTTTCAGGTCCAGTGACTCTTCCTCAGAACAGGAATTTCACAGCTATCTAAAATATATGAAGAATAATGCAGGAAAGAATTTCTCAACTGCAAACAGATTTACTTGGTTTATGTATAATCAACCTGGAAAATGATTCAACTTACCCTCATAAGTGCTTGATGAGCGTTACATTTAATGATATTGTGATAGAGTGCAATTTGTCCTGAACTAGTAGTCAAGTTGCCATCAGATATTAAGATAAATCTCGAAGGAAAACCATTTCTCCTTTTGACGTCTGTACTTATGTTGTAGCGCAACACTGAAAGACAAAAGATAGAAATGACTTTTGTGACTTTGAAGCAGGTTAGAACATTTCAAAGTAACATAACCAATACTTTCAGATATGAGCATTTAGAACAGTCAGAGCTACAACACCTCCACAAGATGGCACTTCATTAAGGAACTGGAATGCGAATTGTTCACTTTCATTTCCCCCCAACGATTTGTATATACTCTAAGCATTTTGTTATGCTAACATTTGTAGAATCAGACTGCTGATTCTTAGAAACAAATCACTTATATGCATCATTTGTTACTATCAATATTTTGTTCAGTCTCCATCATAAAAATGCAACTCATTAAGGTTTTTGATCTGTACAATTAAACAGGTTTAATAGTTTTTTAATATTTACAGTGCTATAAATTGTTGACAAAATTCTTGGTCTCTTGAAGTAAACTTTCAGCAGAATTAATTGCTGGGAAAAGGAAAACAGATTTCATCGACTATACCAACGTGTCTGCACATGCAGCATCACATTAAGTAAGCACAATATTTTTAGAAAAAAGTATATATTTGGATATGAAGAAGGGCTTATGCCCGAAACGTCGATTCTCCTGTTCCCTGGATGCCGCCTGACCTGCTGCGCTTTTCCAGCAACACATTTCCAGCTCTGATCTCCAGCATCTGCAGACCTCACTTTCTCCTCTATGAATATTGAATGCAATGAAACTATATTGATATGTACAATTAGTGATATTTACCGGTATATTCCATTGACAATTTTACAGGAACAATTACAGCAAAAATCCTTCAGTCAAAATATATATTGCGAATTCATGTATGCAACTCAGGTCAGGGTACATGATTTACTATTTCCAATAGTTTCATAAGAATTTTGATCCATTCTGCTTATATTCTCAACATGTACAGCTGTTAGGTAAACTTCCATGGCAGTAATAAAGCTTTATACAGTTTCCTCAACAGTATAAAGAATGTCTGATCTTACCCGAATAGAAACAGGAAACTCGTCAAAGTTAGTGGCTTCAGTTTTTCTTATATTTACCACACCATTTAAAACTAAAGCAAGATACAGGTACTTGACTTCAGTGCCTAAACTCATTTTATACATTTAGTTCATGATACAAGCAAAGATGTCCAATTGCATTATTGTAACAGGATAACAAAAATAAACCACTCATTTTAGACAGGATAGATCAAAATGCTTATTCATTTTTTCCTCTTTTCCCCAACCAATACTCAAAATCCTGAAAAATGAAAGTTCAATTTGCATGAAAATTGTTTTTAAGAGGTGTAAAAATTTACTTCTTGTTTCAGAAAAATAAAGCTTAATTTTACTAGCTAACTGAAAACAGGAAATAGATGAATCAAAACATTTTCTCCCCAGAGTACAATGGCTTCCTCAACTTTAATCAAATCTCTTATCATCCTTCATTATCTTTTCATGCACCAGACTAAAACAGTTAGAATGAATCGAACAAGATGAAATGCAGTTGTGTTTTACTTTAAAGAGCAATTCCAAGTAACACCGATTTGTTTTGCACCTTTGCAACAATCTTCCTAGTGGAAGACACCAGGTAGCATTCTAGACTTGAAAAAGAGTCAGGGATGTCACTCACTTTGATCTGGTTTATTACTGTCATGCGTATCAAGATACAATGAAAAATGTTATCTTTATGTGCTTGACAGGCACATAAATCTTTACGAGTGCCTCAGAGTAAGTTAAAAATCATACAACACCAGGTAATAATCCAACAGGTTTACTTAGGAACAATAGCTTTTGAAGTGCTGCTCCTTTGTCAAGTAGCTAGTGGCGCAGGTTCATAAGACACAGAATATATAGCGCAAGATCATAGTGTCATGCAACTGATACAATATATTGAACACACCTAGATTGCTGTTAAGTCTTTCATCTTTTAGAATGGGTTGCAGGTTTCAGTTCATTAATATGTAAATCTCAGAACTTCTTTCAATTCAATTTCCCAAGATAACTTAAGGTTTTATAAAAAAGATGACATTTTATAAAACCTTAAGTTATCTTGGGAATGTGGCATGAAAGAAGTTCTGGGATTTACATTTAATGAATCTAAACCTGCAACCCATTCTAAATGATGAAAGAATTAACAGCAATCTAGGTTTGTTCAATATATCATATCAGTTGCATAACACTGTTATCTTGCACTATTGACTCTGTGTCTTATGATCCTGCCCCACGAGTTACCTGATGAAGGAACAGCGCTCCGAAAGCTAGTACTTCCAAATAAACCTGTTGCACTGTAACCTGGTGTTGCATGATTTTAATTTTGTCCACCACAGTCCAACAATGGCACCTCCTCATCAGGGTAATAGAAAGTGTGCAGGATACAATTTGTGGCAGTTGACAAGGTGCAGCGAGCACTTGGCCAGCATTATTACCCTTGAGAAGGTGGTGATGAGCTGCCTTCCTGAACCATACCAGTCCATGTACTATAGGTAGACTCACAGAGCCATTAGGGATGGAATTCCAGGATTTTGACCTGATGACACTGAAAGAATGGTGATTACCTTTCCACATTCTACCTCATTATTGTACATTTACAAACCTGGATCTTTAGAGTGCATAACTTTATAATAATTGTCCTTTATTCGATAAAGTTAACACAAAGGAGTAGAATTATTCTTGTGTGATCTTGATATCATGTAATTTTGTGAATTTGTTGGGTACAGTAATAATCTAGACAACATTCTAGAAGTTATGATCAGATGATGCAAAAATTTGATGATGTGGTAAATCACAAGGAGGAAAGCCATAGACCTCAGGACAATATAGAGGGATCGGTTAAACGGGCAAAAGGAATTTAATGCTATAAATCGTTGGGTGATGCATTTTGGAAGGTGTAAGGCAAGGGAATAAACGTTGAGTAATAGGATTCTAGGAAGTAGAGGATCAGAGAAAACTTGGTATGTATATCCATAGATCCTTGAAGACATCAGGGACAAGTAAATAAGGTGGCTAAGATGGCATATGGGATACTTGCATTAGTGGTCAAGGCACTGAATACAAGAGCCATGAAGTTATGTTGGAGCTGCATTTAACATTAATTAAACCACAACTGAAGAACTGTAGGTGGTTCTGGTCACTACATTATAGGTAGGATGTGACTGCACCAGAGAGGGTGCAGGAGAGATTCTCCCAGGATCTTTCTTGTGCTGGACTTATTCATCTATGAAGTGAGACTAGACAGGCTGGGACAAAAACAGAAGTTGCTGGAAAAGCTCAGCAGGTCTGGCAGCATCTGAGAAGGGAAATCAGTGTTAACATTTTGGGTCTGATGACCCTTCTTCAGAACGTTACCTCTGATTTACCTTCACAGATGCTGCCAGACCTTTTCCAGCAACTTCTGCTTTTGTTTCTGTTACATCATCCACAGTTCTTTCAGTTCTTATCTCGACAGGCTGTGGTTGTTTTCCTTAGAGCAGAGAAGATGGAGAGGCACTGGGAGATCTGAAGTAGGCGGCACGGTGGCACAGTTCTTTCAGTTCTTATCTCGACAGGCTGTGGTTGTTTTCCTTAGAGCAGAGAAGATGGAGAGGCACAGGGAGATCTGAAGTGGGCGGCACGGTGGCACAGTGGTTAGCACTGCTGCCTCACAGCGCCAGAGACCCAGGTTTAATTCCCACCTCAGACGACTGACTGTGTGGAGTTTGCACATTCTCCCCGTGTCTGTGTGGGTTTCCCCCGGGTGCTCCGGTTTCCTCCCACAGTCCAAAGATGTGCAGGTTAGGTGAATTGGCCATGCTAAATTGCCCGTAGTGTTAGGCAAAGGGGTAAATGTAGGGGAATGGGTGTGGGTGGATTGCGCTTTGGCGGGTCGGTGTGGATTTGTTGGGCCGAAGGGCCTGTTTCCACACTGTAATCTAAGTAATCTAATCTTGATTGAGGTGTACAGAGTTCTGCAGAATACAGATAGGGTAGATAGGAAGGAACACTCCCCTTAGTAGAGAGAGCTGTACATAAATGATACAATCTTAAATTAAGGAGCTGGAGATTTAGAGGGGATTTCAGGAATATTTCTTTCACCCATAGGGTGGTGGGAATCTGGAACTCATTCCCTGTAAGGATGGTAAAGGCAAGAACCTTCAAGACATTAGAAGTAATATTAGATGAATAGTTGAAAATTCATAACATACAAGGCTACAGCAAAGTGCTCGAAAATGGGATTAGAATCAATGGATGTTTGATGACCAGCATGCACACAATGAGCCAAAGGACCTCTTTCTGTAGAAGTTCTAAAAATAGAATGTTTAAGCTCTCTAGTACTGTTTTTCATTCAAACAGGTGGGTCAGGAGTGTGATCTTACTTTAAACTTCAGATTTCACAGGTATAATTACCATCAACGTAGTGCACTTCAAACAACCCATCTCCCTTCCTGATGATGTAACTGCCCAGAATTCCTTTTCAACCCATCAACAGTATCTGAATCCATGGTTGGCCACCTCCAGGAAGTGTCTCAGACAGGTTTAAAAAGCTGTGACATTTTTAGCCAGGTCAGCCAGTACTTCCAAGAAATTTGGTCTCCTTCACAGCAAAATTGTTCAACTGACCTTCTCCTGAGTGACGCTTAATCTTTCTCCTCAAAAATTCTGTGTTCTGCTTTACATCATGGCCTTCTCACCCCTTGCTATTTGCCAGCCACACTACTACCTTCTTTATTTCCTTTCTGTTGGTATTGCTTCCAGATCTAGGTCTGCAGGTCACATGGATGAGGACTTCTTGTTATCCAAGAAAATTTCCAATCAATCTTTTAACAATTAATGCAGACTCTTAAAAAGTTTCTTTCAAACACTAGTCACTTAGTAGTTCACAACTTGAGAATTTATGAGAAAATACGACATGTTATTGAAGCTTTTCATTTTGCATTTGTTGGGACGGAATCACAAGAACAGCAAAATTTCAATGGTACAATAATTTATACTGGTTGAGAAGAGTGGTGCTGATTCCTTTTTCAAGTGAATTCAAAATGGATGAGATCTTTCCAAGTAGAATGAACCAGAGAACCATTATCCCAAAGCTTTTGTTTAACTGAAAAAGATTCAATGCTTGGGTGCATTGTTTCTGTTCACAGATAACAGGGCACTGCACATAAATGTATACAATGTAAATGAGATGCACTGCTAGGTCCACATCATCTTAAAATCAATGTTAATGCAAATTTTAGCAAAAATCAAGATCATTCAGTAAATAATATCCGATCAAAATCATATAAGATTGGATCGGAAACTTTAAATTTTGCAAGTATGGGAACAAAGGAGCAATGGGAAACTATTTGACCCTTTGAGCATGCTACACTATTACACAAGATCATGATCACAACTCCATTTTCCTGTGTGTCTCCATAACCCTGACGATCCTGTTGAGGGCTAATTGACTAGGCTCAATACTGTTGTAAACAGCTGAAGGGACATACATCAGTCATTACAGCCTATGGCACTTCCACATATAACACAGGACTCATTTGTGTGAAAAGCTTCTAAATTCATTTTCTCTTTTAAGTTTAGATGATCAAGTAACTAAGAATGACAATCTTTATTTCATCTCCTTTAGATTTGACCTCATTGTGCCTCCTTTCAACTTTATCAATTTTCTAATGGTTAAGAGCATCACACTGAAGCTGCAGTAAACATGTAACCATAAGTGGCATTCCTAACTGTTCAACTGGACGATGGTGTTTCTTCACAAAACATTATAAATTTTATTCTAATACTCTGAAATTTGTCTCCTCACTTTTTCTTCAAAAAGATTAAAAGCTTAAAAAAATGTTTATTGGGCATTGAGAAATTACACACAGTGCACATGCTCAGACTGCACAATCCAAATTCAATTCACAAAATTAAAGCTTTGAGCAAAACTAACCACTTCTAAACTCAAGTTTTGATATACTCAAGAGATAATCACTTTTTAAAAGAAATTAGTGCATTGTAGGTCACAAGGTAAGGATAAGCTAATCATGTTAGAGATCTGTTTTTAATTTTAAATTTCAATATTTTATTTAATTTCTTATTCTGAATGCTAGAAATCTGAGTTAATAAGATTAATAAGGAGAGACCAATGTCATAACAACCATTATCCCAGGTTCCGCTGTAGCCCTACCATATTAATGCAATTCAAGCTCAGTGCTGAGAGTTCAATCTTACAATCAAAGACCTGTGAACATGACAGAGCAAATTAATCAGGATAGCAGTGCGCAGCTTGGGTAATATTATCTTACTTCTATTGTTTGTTGCTGCAACTTGACTGTTCCCATACATTTAATTAATTTGACTGAGTCATCTTGTCACTTCAGTACACTGCCTTTCTAATCACCACTTCCAGGTGTTCCAAGCACAGAATGTGATATACACATGTTGAAACAGCATATATACATCACCTTCGTTTTCTTGAATGGGAACACAAAACAGAACACTAACTACCACTGCATGCTCCAGTAAACTATGCAACTCTCAATTAAATAACTAATGTATCAGATCCATGTTCACCATAATTTGAATACAAAAGAAAATGAGATCCAAGTTCTCATTAATAGCGATTTACAGTTTTCTCTTTGTTTCTTGTTTTCACAATATTGTTAACTAAGAAAGGTATGAGAATTATGGCAGAGTCAAGCGTTTTGTATGTATCGCATAAAGAAACTTTATGGACATGGCAACTGGAGAATGCACAAGTTCTGCAAATTGAAATCAGCTACAGTATTGATCATCATTTTATAACATTTGAATACACTATTCAATTTTTGTGAAGGGTGAAATATCATTCTTATGAGTGTCATTGCCTCACTTTTTTATTTTCCACATCAAATAGTTGGACTGATGCAGTCTCTCAAATGTGGAGATAATATAACAATATAATTGCAAGTTAGCAATATGGCTTTCTGATTTTTGTTTTAAATCGTACAATAATTTCAGCACTTGTTGCAGTAACTGAAGATTTATTCAATGTATTGCTTTCAAACAAAAAAGTTGCTAAGATGCATTATTCCATATGCTTTTCAGCATGGACTGCTTTCACATTAGGGTTGGTAGGTGGCAAGTCACATTTGCACCACAGAAGTGCCACTAACAAAATTTCCAACAAACAGAACCTAACAAATCTCCTTTGAACATACAACTGCATGAGCACCACTGGAATCCCTCACAACTAACAAGCAATAAAGGGGTGGATCTTGACATTAACCAGAAGGGGAACTGGATCAGCCATGTAAACACCATAGCTACAAGAACAGGTCAACTTAACTCACCCACAAAGCCTGTCCACCAGCTACAAGTCAGAAGTCAGGAGTGCAAAGGAGTACTCCCCACTTGGCTGGACGAGTGTAGCTCCCACAACACTCAAGGAAATCTAGAACAAAGCTTGGCACTATATTCACCGCCTTCAGCATTCATTCCCTCTGCCACCACCACCACACAAAGGCAGGAGTACAGTGTAATTATTACCTATATGACCAGGAATCTTCTTTCCTTTGTTACTAAAGCACACAGAAACATTGATGCATACAACAGGCTTCCCATTCTCAAAGCATTCCATTTTTGTACGATTGATTGAAGGAGGTAGCTGCAGGAAAGCATCAAGAACCACAACAGGCCTGCTCCTGCAATGCATGAAAAATAGAATTTAGCAGAGATAACATAAATCATGAATTTATTTACCCAGATTAAAACTTCAGCAATGATTTAACAAATTGTTATAAACAAACAGCAAAAAACTATGAAAACATAACATGGAGATTTGCATTAGATCATTAAAAACAAAAAAAACAATTGCCACAAAAACATTTTGGGAAAGATCTGGATCCTACGTCAATTTACGCATAATTTTGAGTTTGTTGACTAAGATTCAACAAGTTTCACCTATGCAACAGACTGGACAGTGAATGCTGAACAGTACAAAATCTTCAAGCACTTGGAATAGCACTGTGAAAGCAAATGCTAATTGATCATTTACTTCATTTTCATGGAATTGGATGTGACTGACTGAAAGGCAGAGGACAGCAAGACTATACTTTAAAGAATATATGGTTAACTTCCCAGAACTGCCTTGCATAGTAGGCATAAAGAGGAAGTAACTTAAAGCAACCAATGCAAGACAGACATCAGAGTCTCAGTTATGGATGGTCTACATGCAGAGTCCCATCATTGTATAGCACTGCATCATTAGAACCCCTGTACTTTCTTTGTTAACCCTGCGACCCCAGGCAGCACGCTATTTTCTTCTGTTATACAGTATAAGGGAAATGTTCAGAAATAATTAACATTCAACAGTATATTGGCTCCACCCATCCTACTGATATCTCTCAGACAGTCTATGGGTGAAGATGAGGAATTTTTAAACAGAGATTAATCTGCACCAGTACCTAAAGTCCCAGAGATGATGCCCGATCAAATGTAGTTATACTTATTGGTATCATGAAATAAATATTATCTAAGTACAGTGCCTCTTCTGTAGATGCTCTGTGGTGGTGTATCCTCTACCACTTATCACTAATTAGGCCCAAGGTAAAGACTTAGCAAAGAAAAAAGACGATTAGTGGCAACAAACTACTTCAAACAATCTTCACTCATCATATACTGATGAATGTGGCAAACACCAGGAGGAACAGTCATCTGGGAAAATACCACATCTCCTACAAGGGATTTACTCAGCAAGGATAGCAGGCTTGGTGTCACACATTCAAAACAGAAAATATGCATCAAGGGACAGCTTTATGCAACCCAATCTGTCAACATGCACAATTTACTTTTGCACTGTCTGAAACTTTTCTCACAATATAACAACATAAGATGGCTATCAGTGACACTTGAAAAGCAGGGCATGAAAATGAAGGAAGAGTGTCTTCGGCACAATTACTCAGATGTGATTGGAGCCTTCACAAAATGGTCCATCATTAGGACTCTAATTGCTCACTGGTATTGAGACCCTCTTATTTTAGTATTGCTTTGCCACCCTAATACATACACGAAGCTATGTATGCCAAAGCTTCTTTTCTAGGCAGAATGGAGAATGCAGCAGACAAATGCGCTGGAAGCCCAGGAGAAGAGCTGCCTAATACTTAATACCCATGAGCTGCTGCTTCAAGATACCAATAATACTGGTTGTGGCATGCATTTTGTTTCAAAGCATTTTTTAAAGATTAGAATTCCCTACATTGTGGAAACAGGATCTTCAGCCCAACAAGTCTACATCGATCCTCTGAAGACCTATTCCCCTACCATATTACTCTAGATTTACCCCAACTATTGTACCTAACCTACACAGCCCTGAAAACTGTGGACAATTTAGCAAGGCCAGTTCGCCTAACCTGCATACCTTTGGATTGTGGGAGGAAACCAGAGCACCCAGAGGAAACCCGAGCAGACACAGGGAGAATGTGCAAACTCCACACAGACAGTCACCCAATGCTGGAATCGAACCTGGGACCCCAGTGCTGTGAGGCAGCAGTGCTAACCACGGAGTCACCGTGTCACCCCTATATGACATGAGCCATGAGTACATCGGACAATATTGATCTTCCAAAATACCACAGCCAAAAGTGATGCAGTCTACAATAGATGTACAACTTATTTGTAACATGTAGTAAATGTTCGTAGCATGTTTAAATATGTAGTAAATATAGACAGTTACTAAACACCCCACACACTGCACCTCAAATAGCAAATGCCTTCAGGACAGATACCATGGATTTCTCAGCACATCACTCCCGATCTTAATGATACATCGGTCATCAAATCTCATTGATCTTCACATGATTAAAATTCTTCATTATTACTTGATCAGATGGGCCAATAGGCTGAGAAGTGGCAGATGGAGCATAATTTAGATAAATGCGAAGTGCTGTATTTTCAGAAAGCAAATCTTAGCAGGACTTATACACTTAAGGGTAAGGTCCTAGGGAGTGTTGCTGAACAAAGAGACCTTGGAGTGCAGGTTCATAGCTCTTTGAAAGTGGAGTCGCAGGTAGATAGGATAGTGAAGGCGGTGTTTGGTATGCTTTCCTTTATTGGTCAGAGTATTGAGTACAGGAGTTGGGAGGTCATGTTGCGGCTGTACAGGACATTGGTTAGGCCACTGTTGGAATATTGCATGCAATTCTGGTCTCCTTCTTGTTGGAAAGATATTGTGAAACTTGAAAGGGTTCAGAAAAGATCTACAAGGATGTTGTCAGGGTTGGAGGATCTGAGCTACAGGGAGAGGCTGAACAGGCTGGGGCTGTTTTCCCTGGAGCGTCGGAGGCTGAGGGGTGACCTCTTAGAAGTTTATAAAATTATGAGGGGCATGGATAGGATAAACAGACAAAGTCTCTTCCCTGGGATGGGGGAGTCCAGAACTAGAGAGCATAGGTTTAGGGTGAGAGCGGAAAGATATAAAAGAAACCTAAGGGGCAACTTTTTCACGCAGAGGTGATACGTGTATGGAATGAGCTGCCAGAGGAAGTGGTGGAGGCTAGTGCAATTGCAACATTTAAAAGGCAACTGGATGGGCATTTGAATAGGAAGAGTTTGGAGGGATATGGGCCAGGTGCTGACAGGTCGGACTAGATTGGGTTGGGATATCTGGACCGAAGGGTCTGTTTCCGTGTTGTACATCTCTACGACTCTATGAGTCTATGCTGATCTGATCGTGAAACTCCGTCATGAACTACTCGATTATGGACTGCCTCAACTGCTCCTGTTCTGGTCAACCATCCTTCTTTCCTGGCTCTACGCACCCCTTCACACTGAAATGGCACTCCAATACTCAATCACAAGCATAACTCCAGCTCTTCATGAAGCCAAACCTGCCCAGGATTCATTCCCTGGTCCCCCCACCAAGCTCCAATCTTGCCCAGTTGCAGTAGGCAACCAATATACTGAAGTGTTAACGTTTGCAGGCTTCTTCTGAGCCTTTCATGGCTTCCCCCATTATAAATCCAGCCACCTGCTCACTTTCTCAGCTCTCTCGGACTTCTTCTGCGCCCTGACTGCAACATTCAGCTGTCTACTTCCTAAACTTTTATCTTGAGATATGACAGCACAATGACATCAAGCAGCTCTTGATTCTACACGGGAGTGCCAAACAAGGAACCGATGTAGTTTAGCTGCCTTCCCAGGAGTACAGTGAAGCTGTACTGCCTCACATTGAATCTACATCTCTCTCCTTCTCCAATTCTCCTCACTGACTGCAGAAACTTCACGAGTGACCTATTGAAAGCTTGCAATAAGCCCTTCCCTATAGCTGGTAAGAATTCCATAAAGGTTGCCAGTCAGATTATTGCCTTGTTTGGTACAAAAATGGATATAAATGAAAACATTCATCATCAGTCATAAAACTGCGGGTGGATTGTATAGTCTTCTGGACACATGCTGATCACAACTGGAGACTGGAGATACATTTTCCAGACTAGCGCACGATCCTGATGAACAGCTTATGCTCGAAACGTCGACTCTCCTGCTCCTCAGATGCTGACTGACCTACCGTGCTTTTCCAGTGCCACATTTTTTCATTTGAATTCTTTTTGTCTCTCTCAAGATTGATGGTGTGTGGTACTTCAGGCATTGTAGTTAGATGAGGCAAGATTGATGAATCAACTTTTGCTTTTGCCCACTGATTTTATATATTTGTATGTAAGATGAAGAATAAACACTGAACCTTACGTGGCAACATGAATGCAAGTTTTGACACTCTGGCTTCTGGAAAAAGATATTTCTGTCGTTTCATAAACAAATACATCCATAATTTCCTTGTGGTTAGCAAGATGAATGACACTAAATGCTCCTCTTCCAGTCTGGAAAGTAGCAATAAAATGGGATTGTGATTACCCGCATGCCTGGTAATAATTTCCTCTTCACATTACAACAGTGACTATACATCAAATGTGCTTAATTGGCTATAAAGTGCTTTGTGTTATACTGATCATGTGAGAGGCACTATATAATTGCAAATCTTTGTTTCTGGATTTAAGGCTATCTGTTTGCACATTTTCTTCAAGCGGATGCATAGCAGTCTAACAGCCTCCTTCATAAACCTGAACCTATGAAAACTGCATCTCTTCCCCAGGCAGATGTGCCTGAGAATGTAGCTGCAATGAAATGAAAAGCACAGGTTCAGATAGAATGTCTCTTGTGCAATTTGGTATTCCTGGCAGCTGTTCTCTGTTCTTACTCATTCTCACTGACAGACAGACGCTGGCCTGATTATTTAGCAAACAGCAATTTTTATTCTTCAGTGGCAGGGAAGTTTGATTAACTTCCAATAGTTAAATTGAAAACTATTTGCTTCAACTAACGCAGCTTATTATAACAACATACTAAAGGTGGCAATGCACCACATTGAAACTCATTCTTACCATGGTGCAAAAGAGCATTTCAAAACTGTTTCATTCACATATTTGTCAGGCTAAATTAACTGCAGATAATGATACCTGCTGCATTCCTGATTTCTGATTCAATGTAGATAACATACTGGAGGCAATTGGCTTTTCAATAGCATCTCTGTTGTGCATTAAAACAGATAACATCTCTTACATCTCACCTTGTCCTACAGTAACACTTAAAAATAATTAATATGCCATGCACATTCAAAAAGGGGACAGCAGTTTTGACTCCTGACATTTATTATAGCGGATTTGCTAGTAATCCCACCAGCTCCTATGGGCAATTTACCCCTTAAATACTGAAAAGCTAGAGTACAACTTATTTGTCACGCAATTACAAGGTCTAAACATAAAAGTCATAGAATCATAGAATCCCTACAGTGTGGAAGCAGCCCAGTGAGTCCACACCAACCCTCCAAAGAGCATCCACTCAGAGCACCCTTATTCCTGTAACCCTGCATTTCCCATGGCTAATCCACCAAGAAATATGAGCACAGGTTTGGGAGGCAATAGCAAGTTTAAGAATTGAGAGGTATGTGAGATTAAAGATGGGATCTTATTTTGCAAGGATAGAGTTTGAAGAGTGTTTTTTTAAATTAGAGGAATATTAGCTGCAGAGATGAAAGTGAAGTTGGGGAACGATATCTGAAAAGAGATAACAACATCAGCTAACATGTGAAACAGATAGGCAAGTTGGATAGTCAACAAATAGGAATGAAAAGGATTAACAGGACAGAAGGTGGACCTCATAGATAGGTAAGGTTGGAGAGGGTGCAACAAGAAAAGAAACTAGAGAAAGATGAGTTACGGTTAAGGAGTGTGTGTGTGCACGTGTGTGTGTGGGGGTGAGTGTAATAAAGGAAGTATTAGGTATAATAATGAGAATGCTAAACCTACCACAGAGATGCCAATTACCTCCACCCTTTAAAGGGCAGAATCTAGAAGTTGAAGATGTAGATTGTATCAATTCTAGCCTTTAGAAATTTCTTGATGGGAATGAGAAATAAAGTGCAAGTCACAGAAGCTCAAACACAGCTGCCATGATTGATTCTAGTTCATTGTTCTTCTGATCAACTAAATATATAACACTATAAATAATTTTTACACTTGTAACAAAATCTGTTTCACACTTCACAAAAAAATATATTTTTAGCATTGTGGTAAGTATATTATTAGAATATGAAATTCAGAAATAATGTATTTCTTGAATGTAGCCCAGCTGTGAATGGGCAGAACCTTGCATGCAACTGTACTGCTGAAAGCATTTCATTAAAGCTGTGAAAGTGTTACAAACAAAAGTTGTCACAATACTCCTAACCATGTTTCTTTGGATATTCAATAACAACAATCTAACTTGATAAAAGATTGAATTTGTTTGGTTTGAATGAACACAACTTTCTTTTTTCTCATTTCTAATGGCAAGCTGATTTTGCAACTTAAATCACAGCAATGCATATTTCATTATTAATATCACTACAAATATTTTGTTTTATTTTAATCTGCTCCAGAGTTTTCCAAATAACATTCACAAATATCCCAAATGCATAAAGAGTGTGTTTGGAAATGTAATGTGCTTCATTCAAAATAATCTCCTTGTTCATTTTGTAGCTAAAGTTAATTTCTCCGAATAACAAACTTATAGCTTATCTCAATTCTAGACTTCTTGTAAGTAGATATAAATAGCATTTCTATTTTATCCACAAATGCCACTGAAATATAAATAAATTATAGAACTGTGGATGTTGGAAAGTTGAAACTTCTGAAGGATTACTGGACCAGAAATGTTAACTCTGCTTTATCTCAGATGCTGTCAGAGCTGCTGCGTTTCTCCAGCAATTTCTGTTTTTGTCACTGAAATATAAATGTCCATGTGCTGTCAGGAAATACCGTATTATGGTTCTTACTAATATAATTCTCATGTATAATCACTCATTCAGAAATGACCACCAAACTGGACACCATTCAGAAAAGAACATGTGTGAGAACTACCATAACCAACTACATTATTTACATAGAGTGCAAGCTATTTACTGAACTCCAATATAAATTATAACAGCATTTATTTTGCATTCTTCCTGTCAATGTTGAACTTACATTCATTATTCCATATGCATTAACCTTTATTGCAAAACTCAGTATGCTGGTTCTCCTATAGAACATAGACCATTACAGGCTAGTGCAGGCCCTTTGGCCCTTGTTGATATATCTATCACTCCTCAATTTAAAGCTGTGTCCCCTCACACTAGCCATCAACATCTAAGGAAAAATGCTCTCACTGTCCATCCTACCTAATCCTCTGATCATCTTGTATGCCTCTATTATGTCCCCTCTTAACCTTCTTCTCTCTAATGAAAATGTCTCAAGTCCTTCAGCCTTTCCTCATTAGACCTTCCCTCCATCCCAGGCAACATCCGAGTAACTCTCCTCTGAACCCTTTCCAATGCTTCTACATCCTTCCTATAATGTGGTGACCAAAACTGAACGCAATACTCTAAGTGTGGCCACACCAGAGTTTTGTACAGCTGCAACATGACCTCATGACGCTGAAACTCAATCACTCTCCAATAAAAGCTTACACACTGTATGCCTCTTAACAACCCTACTGAACTGGGTGGCAACTTTCAGGGAGCTATGCACATGAACACCGAGATCACTCGGCTCATCCACACTACCAAGAATCTTACCATTAACCCAGTACTCTGTATTCCTGTTACTCCTTACACCTCATACTTTTTCTCACTAAACTTTGCCACCTCTCAGCCCAGCTCTGCAGCTTATCTATGTCCCTCTGTAATCTGCAACATCCTTCCACACTGTCCACAACTCCACCGACTTTAGTGTCATCTGCAAATTTACTAACCCATCCTTCTACACCCTCATCCAATTATAAAAATGACAAACAGCAGTGGCCCCAAAACAGATCTTTGCAGTACACAATTAGTAACAGAACGTCAGGATAAACATTTCCCATCAACCACCACCCTCTGTCTTCTTTCAACTAGCCAATTTATGTTCCAAACAGCTAAATCACCCTCAATCCCATGCCTCCGTATTTTCTGCAATAGCCTACCATGGGGAACCTTATCAAACGCTTTAGTGAAATCCATATACACTACATCAACAGCTTTACTCTCATCCACCTGTTTGGTCACAGGTCCCTTTTTAGGTCTTTCCTGGTTAACTTGTAACTCTCAAGTGCCCTAACTGAGCCTTCACATCACATTTTTACATCAGCTTCCTTCTTCCTCTTGACAAGAGATTCAACTTCTTTAGTAAACCACAGTTCCCTCACTCGGCCACTTCCTCCCTGTCTGACATACGTATCAAGGACACGCCCTAGCTTTTCCTTGAACAAGCTCCACATCTCAATTGTGCCCATCCCTTGAAGTTTCCTTCCCCATCCAATGCATCCTAAATCTTGCCTAATCACATCATAATTGCCTTTCTCCCAGCTTTATTTCTTGCCCTGCAGTATATATCTATCCCTTTCCAGCACTAAAGTAAACATAACTGAGTTGTGGTAACTATCACCAAAATGCTCACTTACCTCCAAATCAACACCTGGCATGGTTCATTATCCAGTACCAAATCCAATGTGGCCTAGCCTCTTGTTGGCCAATCTACATACTGTGTCAGGAAACCCTCCTGTACACATTGGACAAAAACTGATCCATCTAAAGTACTCGAACTGTAGCATTTCAAGCCAATATTTGGAATGTTAAAGGCCCCATAACAACTACTCTGTTACTTTCACTCCTATCAAGAATCATCTTTGCAATACTTTCCTCTACATCTTTGGGACTATTCAGAGGCCTATAGAAAACTCCCAACACAGTGACCTCTCATTTCCTGTTTCTAACCTCAACTGATACTACCTCAGTAGATGAGTCCTCAAATGTTCTTTCTGCCACCGTAATACTGTCCTTGATTAACAATGCCACACCTCCTCCTCTTTCACCACCTTCTCTGATCTTACTGAAACACCTGAACCTGGAAACTGCGACAACCATTCCTGTGAGTTCTTTCTATGTCTCCGAAATGGCCACAATATCGAAGTCCTCCTCACCAATTTCACCACTTGCATGTTTCTTTTGAGTTCTAGGTCAGGAAACGTCCAGCTAGTCATCAATTGTTGGTGAAAACAGCAGAAAAATTAACCAGATAACCTGTTCCTCAAGCTTATGTTGAGTCAAGCAACATGATCTTTCTTCTGTATTATACAATGTGCATTCATTAGGCTGTAATATTATCTTTGCTGGATTTATTCTTAAAACTACAGCTCCCATCAATGTACCCTTTAAGCTGTCTTTGCACAGCAATGCATGAGTCCCACAGGCTGGCTCCTTTAAACTAAACTTGTCAGTGTGGCTGCACACTTCAATAATTTGCACACACAATCCAAAAAAATGCAGGTTGGTTCCCACCTTCTGGCAGAATGGGAAGAACATGCCAGTGTTGCAAAGTAATTGGTGACTGGGAATGTGCTGCTGCCAGGAAGCCTGAACGCTGTCTTATCTGGTATTTCCTTCCCTCAGAATCCTGAGCCACTGGCACTGGCACCATGAACAGTTTTTGCCAATTCAAAACCTGCTTGACTTATACCACCAGCATTCCACCTAGCTCTTCGTATGCTCCTTGTATCCTAGAATGGTCTTAACTCACGAATTGCCCCCTAATATCTTAAAATTTCTTCAGCCATTTATCACCAACAAAATTTTAATTAAGCACTTCACAGATTACTCAATTTCTTCATCTTTGCATTTGCTTCCACTCCTTTTCCTTCTGTTCCTATTTAAATGCTGGTCATTGGTAACTTTTACCCACTTTTCAAAGGACGTGCATCTGAAATAGTGTTTATTCCCTCATGGCTGCTTATTTATCAGACAGCTTGTAAAATTGGTGTCTGCGCAATTCCGACATCTGCAGTTGCTTGCTTAACTTAACAGAATGCCTCATCTTCAAAATGTCAAGCACAAGGCTCTACAGACTGTGCACTTTTCGTTCAATTCCTATCTGCATAACTTAGGTCAGAAAATCACTTACAATGCACTCTCTCCAAATGCTTATACAATCACCTCAGCTTTTCCCAACACAGTTATCCTTGACCCATTCCTGTTTCTCATCTACATGTTGCCCCTCAACAGCATCACAAAAACACAGCATTACACTTTTCATGCGTGCTCTCTACACCCAACTCCACATCATTTTTGGGAGCTTCAGATAGAGGAGGATGCCAAGCTAGTGCCAACTAAACATCATCTGTTATCCATTTACACTAACTACAGAAGTATGATAGACCCTGACCTTTTTAGAACCTTCTCTCACCAGCTCCCAGTCCCATGTGATCAGAAATCATCGAGAATGTCGTCTAGCCACAAGCGTACAGCTATTTAAGGACTTAGATAAACTGCTCCACAAAAAGTTGCTCTATCCCCTAAGGTACTGTCATAATCCTATAAACCTCCTCCCTACAAGGCCATGGACACCACCCCTGACTCAGAGCTTTGCCTGATCATGCTCTTATCTCCTTTGGAGAAAGCAGAAAATCAATGTCTTCCTGAAGATTGACGTGTGAACCATGTAGTGTGGCAATGAGATTGTCTTCCAGATAATCCAGGTTACTGGCCCAGTTTTGCACAAGCCTGGATCCCAGTACAGATCCGTTTCTCCCGAGAACACCCAGCAGTGGTTAGCACTGCTGCCTCACAGCGCCAGAGACTTGGGTTCAATTTCCGCCTCAGGCGATTGACTGTGTGGAGTTTGCACATTCTCCCGTGTCTGCGTGGGTTTCCTTCGGGTGCTCCGGTTTCCTCCCACAATCCAAAAATGTGCAGGTTAGGTGAATTGGCCATGCTAAATTGCCAGTAGTGTTAGGTGCAGGGGTAAATGTAGGGGAATGGGTCTGGGTGGGTTGTGCTTCGACGGGTCGGTGTGGACTTGTTGGGCTGAAGGGCCTGTTTCCACACTGTAAGTAATCTAATCTAATCTAAACCCTAATCAGTGTGCACTGGATAAGACTGTGAATGAATTCACTGACTCAAAACCTGGCCACTGTGATTCTAGCTATGGAATCACACTCACTCTCTGGCTAAAGTGATAGTAGGTCTTGTGCTTTATGGTAGCTTTCCACATTTCTCACTTACTCTTATTGAGACATGGTATATGAGAATAGCTGAATTCTGCATATATAGTTTCCTGCCTTTGTTCAGATGGAACAAGATCATAGAAGGATAGCTGGGCTAAACTAACATCAGCATTCTCCTTTAGCAAAGACTTCACCATGCAGAGCCCTATGTTGGCCAACCCATTGGTCTGGAGTCACCCGGGCAAACTAGTGATGTGGACAAAGCCAAAGGTTTTAGTGGAGCATCTGAAACAGAAATTGGCAAAATGCAGCCTGTCAAAGACACCTGAATCAGAGATGCTGAGTCTGGCACAAATTTCCTGGAGCACTGCAATAACTACAACCAAGGAGGGACATGTTGCTCCTTGACCTCAATCCATCAGGAGTCATTGTCCACTACAAACTGAAACAATTAGATTCTGAGCAGCATGTGATTCATAGTCAAAATGGGAATAATGGATGGCCATCAGTGATCGAGTATGGTCTGGTCTATGGATGGCAATAGGGACACAATGAGAAATCACATTCTCAATTGCCTTAGAGATTTCAATCATAAGTCTGAACTGCAGGTTCCAGTACAGCATTTAAAGACATCCTGGAGAAGTATCTCTAACCCAAGGGCTCTGGAGATGACACTTTTGTCAGAGCCCAACATGGCATCCTGTAGGCTGAGTTAGTCACGTTGTTTGAATAAGAGTTTCAGAATATAACCCCCAGAAGAAAATGCTGGTGATCAATGTGAATAGAATTCCTGTGTACACACTTGGCTTCAGCTCTTCAGCTGCTCAAAATTCTTCCAGTTTCTGGGTGGTTGCCAGCAGAAGTTTGGCAGTCGAGGAAGGACTTCACATCCTCAACAAAAAGGATGATGTATTGTAAAGTCATACAGCATGGGCACAGACTCTTAGGTCTAACTTGTCTGTGCTAACCAAGTTTCCCAAGCTAAATTATTCCCACATGCCTGCGTTTGGCCCATTTCCCTCAACACTTTTCCTAATTTTGTGCAGATTTCATCTTGAGAATGTGGGACAGTGCATCTGCAGTGACTTGTGTAGCCTGTAATGAGCAATAAGTGAAATCTCTGCATTCTGGGTGACACCTTTAACATTGCTCATCTATTCCTTAATGCTAAGCAGAGTGACCAATAGCTAATGGTCTGTGTGAAAAGCAAACTTGAGCCCCAGGAAATAGTTGGAAACTTTAATCACAAACACAGCTACTGAGTTTCAATAGCAGCACACCACTGCTCTGTGTAAGTCAGCTCCCTGGCAGAGCACATCAGTCAGCAGGAAACACTGCACTGAACTTGGAGCAGAATATCCCCTAGCTTTTGGATGATGCATCAACTGTAACCACAGTGGGTGGGTGCAGTGTTGCTATTAAAGTGAGTATTTCCTTGATCCTGTTGAATACTCATTGTTGGTGTTGGCCCTGGTACAAGGTATGGTCTTGCTTTAGCAGTTGGTTGTAAAGGTTTCTTAACTTGTGCTAAATAGGGCCAGGCACATCTCCAAATAATTGTCCATGCCCATGAAATGTTGGAAGGTTGTAATGTTAAGGGGTCTTGGGAAGTTCTGATTGCCCTGTCTTCAAAGGTGAAAAATGCATGAACTATTTCACCAAAAGAAATTAAGACTGGGTTTATAGAGCTCACATTTACAAACAATTGCAAGGCCCTTGATTTCAAGCGTTGACATCCTGTAATGAGCTTGACATTGTGCTTCAAGGTTTAGAGCCAATAACTTCAGTCATGGCTGTCTGACAGACAGCTTTACAAGCCACAACCAAAATGCTGGCCACAACACACTGCTAAACCTCAGGCACTGAGATGATTTCAAATTGTAGTCAATCGAGTTCCTCAACTTGTGGCTCAGCCTCAAATCCAAGCAGGCTGTCTGCCATCAGCCTTCCCATTCAGAAGTGTTGGACACGCTCTGGGGGTTCTCCCAGGTGTATGCTTAGTTGATGTTCAATGAAGATTCTTAAAGGAATTGAAGGTCACTGCTAAGCCTCAAGAGCTGATTTCTTTCTGGTTTGTTGTCAAGTAGTCTCGTAAACAAAAATAAACATGTTAATGATGCTGTTAGGTTTGATGGTTTCTTCCTTGATCCTATACAATCAGTATAACCTGAGAACGGTCAGATCTTTGGTGGAGGCTAATGATGGTGGTCTGGTACCTGTTACACTAGTGATGCCAGTGAATACACTATGGATGCTCCACACTGTCAGGTTTTAGAAGGAGGCAAGGCATACTCTTCTATCATTCTGCATTGCTATTGTCCCATTGGCTGTCATCTGGCTCTGGTATCAGCACGTTGCTCCGATTACTATGAGGGTGCTTTCTTCAAGTGAATTCTGGCTTCCAAAAGCTTTTCCCAGTCTTTTATTGCATCATTGGGAATCACCCATAGATGGCTCACAGATTGCACATCACCATTTGCATCATGTAGTAATGTCATAAGCAGGCTCTAGGAGCCACAGGCAGACAAGGGGTGAGCATCAGGCTATTGCAAACTGAACAACATTTCTTACTTATTTACACCATGCACACAGGCATTGTACTGCCTGAGCTTTCTAGAATATTTTCTAACCTGCTCCAATGTGATCTGATTTCTTCAGATATCACTGATGATTCAATCTGGGCCCACAGACTACATACCTCACCATCTTCTCTCTAAATCCTCAAAATGATCAGATTGCTTACCTGACATATTGTATTGAATAAGCAGAAATTTCCTTCACCTGAACATTGCCTTAATTTCCAATCCCAGACTCCATTCTTGAGGCATCAACTCCACCCTCTTTCCGGCTGAGAGTGAATGACACTGTGCACATCACTGTGTCATATTTGAAAGGAAATGAACTTCACAACACGTCTGCACTGACACCACCTATTTTCACCTAACTTCACTGGATTTCATCCCACTTAAACTTATTGGCTATTCAAATCCTTGTCTATGCATTAGTTGTCTCTCGACTTGACCAGTCCAAGACACTCCTAACTGGCTTCTCATCTTCTTGATTTTGAAAGGTTAGCCTTGTAAAATTTAATTGTAGAATCCTAATTAACACTAGGTCCTGTTTAGACACCATTCCTGTACTTGTTAAACCAAACTGACTCCTGATAAGTACATACTCAACTTTAACATTATTGTATTTGCTTTAAAATTAAGCTATAGCTTTGCTCCTCTATACTTCTCTAATTTCTTCTGCCTCTACAGTCACCTGAGACATCCGTGTTCATCTGATGTTGACCTCTCACACACCCTCTATTTTAAACTCTCCATCACAGGCAACTTTGCTTTCAATGGGTAAGACATTAAGCTTTAGAATCCCTCCTTATATCTTTCCGTCTTTCTTTAAGCCTTAAAATATATATAGTGACCTAACTCTGGGGCAGCTGCCTTGATATCCCCTTTATTGACTCAATGTGCAATCTTGTTTGATAACACTTACAAAACACTTTAAAAGCACCATATAGATATATTCAGTTGCTCTTTTTAATGGTAAAGTAAGCCATTGTGTTCTCTTCGATGGCTGCAGTTTGCAATAAATGGACACACTTAAAAAAGTAAAGTTTAGCATTACTATTTAACCTCTTGGAGAAAGTGAGGACGCAGATGCTGGAGATCAGAGTCGAGAGTGGAGTGCTGGAAGAGCACAGCAGGTCAGGCAGCATCCAAGGAGTGGGAGAATCGACATTTCGGGCACCTCTTCCCTAGCAAGCTCAACATCATTTTTTATATTTAACAAATTTTCCTGCATGATGTGTATTCAATTTCAGCCATTGTTATACTGCTGACTTACAAATTTTGAATGGGTCCTTCTGGAAATCTTAGACTCTTATTAGACCCCAAAATCCCCCTCTTCCTTTGTGACTTTGACCAGCTTGCTTTGTCTTTCTGAATCTGTGATCATTTAGATAGATCGGACATAGTTGTAGTTCAGCACCACTGGCACTTTATTCAGTGCAGTTTCTAAGCTGTGTTTTATTTAAGTCAGTTGATTGGATGGCCAAAGGATGGAGCAGAAAGATGTTTCCACACTGATCATGGCAGTCCTCCTTAGCTTGCCTCAACCTGATACACAGCAGTGCCCCTCAAACAAATAACTCTATTGGAGAAAGATGCCGAGGTTGGATTATAGAAAATTACTCATGAAGCCTGATATTGCTCTCTTGATTGGTATTTACAGGGTCATAAAGTCAGAGTCATACAGTACTGAAATAGACCCTTCAGTCCAACTTGTCCGTGCCAACCAGACATTCCAATCTGATTTAGTCCCATCTGCCAGCATTTGATCCTTTTCTCTCTAAAAGTCTTCCTATCCATGCATCCATCCAAATGTCTTTTAAACGGCAGCTTGTTCTATACATGCACCACCCTCTGAATGAAAAAGTTACTTCTAAGGTCCTTTTTAAATCTTTCTCCTCCCATCTTAAACCTATGCCCTTGAGTTTTGGGCTTCCCACCCTAGAAAGAAGACATCGGCTATTCATTCTATCTATGCTTATGATTTTCGAAATATAATGTCACCTGCTGTCTCCTGCAACTAACCCACTTCCAAATGTTTTATTATGCTCACTGTCTTAATATTACCTGACTGCACTTTAAAGCTTTATTCAAGATTCTATGAAAGCGTACATGCACTGCATCATATAGTTCTTCGCTGTCACATTGAAATGTTGCATCCTTTGTACAGAATAAAAGCATATCATTGTACATGAAAAGCATGTTACTAAATCCATTATATCCTGAAATAATAGCAATGTTGTAAGCCAATTGTATCACTAAATATTCTCACATAGCATTGCCGAATAAGCAATAAACTTACTGCTTGCAAAAAATTATCTGCTTGTAACATTCAAATCGAACAACTGGAGGTTTCATTTCTCAAGTTACACCAATATATATTGTTCTGCTAGATCACAGCTTTATATTTTGTCATTTAGGGATTCATGTTTTACTCCGTCAAATCATCTTTCCCAATAATTACATCTCAATCTTACCTGAGCAACACAACAGTATCAGACATAAAGGCTCCAACAGCTACATCTGTGAAAAACAACAGATTGATGGTCATCATTAGGTCAAATAAATAAGATTCCAGGCAAATTTCCTTTCATTATTATTTAGCCATTATTAATCAGAACGGAAGTATCAACAGGCTCTATACTCATGCATCATTCAAAAATTCCATACAATCTCAACAATCAGAAATCAAATTCTCCAAAACACTGTTTTTACTCTACAAAAAAATGTAATTATTTCCACTGAACCATTTCTGATTCAGCCCAAAATTGGAGAATGATTTATTTGCATTTTGCTTTCTTTACAATTGTGCATATGGAAGCAAATTTAAGTTTGGAGATCAGTTTAGAATCCTATGTAGACAGGTACTGGTCATATTGGAATACATGTACCTGTTAAACCTACATTGTCAAAAATCCAGTAAAACTCTGGATTGAGGAGAAAGTTAGATGGAACCTAGTCCTGGTGGGGTTCTGCCTGAATTTTAGGTTCTGACAGTGAAGTTTTTTGTGCATTCACATCTATTGTAATGAATTGCTTTTGGGTGAGTTCCTGTACAACGCCAGCCTTAAGGTTTCCATTATAGTCTTGACATCTAAAATCTGCTAATCACTCTACTGAGGCTTCTGAAAGGGCCTATAATGCCTGTACATAAAACAATCAATTTAGAGATCAACTACCTTTTCAGTGCCTATAAATGAATACTTATCGATATTGATCTTATGCCGCTAATGTTTTGATTGGAAAGGTCTTCAAATAAGTAACAGTATTTTCAGGCAGTGTTTTCCATAACTGTTCAGCTTTTCAAAAGCAGATTGAGGTAGTTTTCCAAGGCTCACCCTGACTATGCAAATAATGTCAGTTCTAATCCCACCATTTTGCATTGCAGCTAAAGTGGGTTCAACTTGCTCCTGGTCAAACTTCAGGGAAGTGAAAACTCAGCCATCATCCCGAAATCTGACTCTATTGAGCAGGCAGGCCCATTTTCTACTCTAACAGACCACTGAAATTTCAGTATAGTGCAATTTAAATATGACATAGTAACTGAATAGATTTAACAGCCAGATGTTTCCCAAATACAGCGACTACTTCTGCAAGGTAAATGGCCAAAACTGTAAACTGACTTTAAAGCTGAATTTTACTCAAAATATAGTAAATATAGAAAGTCGTCACACCCTGCGAGTCAACAGTTGGTGTCACTTTGCATAGTCAACCAGCCATCCATCCAACTGAGCGAACGGACCTCCATCAGTTAACTGGATGGCTGGTTTGTGATGCAATGTGATATCAACAGCATAGATTCAATTCTTGCACAGGCTGAGATTACCAGGAAGATCCTGCCCTCTCAATCTCTTCTCTTGCCTGAGGCTTGGTGACCCTCAGGTTTAAATCACTATCGGTCATCTCTCTCCAATGTGAGACCAGCCCTATGGACCTCTGCGACTATGGTGACTTCATCTATCAAAATATACATGCTTGTAAAGAAAATAAATCAAAGGTTTACCATTCTGCTTTTTGCAAGTACAAAAAATTAGATACGAGTAAACCAGGTGCCAAGGCAAAAATACAGTACAAAACTATTCACCTGTACTTGACAATGATTGATCATCATAAGATTGTGGTCATTATAGGTGAAACATTTTAGAAATGCAAATAGTAGTCAACTCTTATCTGCTGCACAGAGGTCTATCAGCATTCTGTTCACTTAATTTCTTCCATCCATGGGGAACATGACAAAGGTGTTGCACTTCAAAAACAGGCATTTATGACTCTCCTATATGTTTGCTATCAACTGTTGTTTCTGATGGTAACTTAACAAAATCCAGTATTAGCTCTTCTCTGGTAATTTTAAAATGTATAACGTGTCACTTATTTGTTGCTCAGCTTCAATATTTAAAGAAATCTTCAAAAATACAAAATAATTTAGTTTCTTCAAAAAGCACGTTAGATTTTCGGAGGAAAACTAAATACTTTGATACACTAAATGTATTAATGAAAATTTGAAAATTACCTGAATAACCATTATTATCAATATCGATACCTCCAGAGATGGATTGGCCAAATGCACGCAAAGCATTATTAATCCGTAGTCCGTGGATTCGCTATAAGAGTTGAAAACAAAATTATGATAAACCTGTTTTAAATTTTTAATACCTCAAAACATCCAAAGTATCAATTACCTCTTTCTGTGCCATATCTTTTCTACGATTCCATAGTGATCAATTCAATTCCCAGCCATAGCTTTTGAAATATTTCTTCCTCTCTTGTCCTACTGGCTGTCAACCACCCGTTGCTCTTTTATGCCCACCTCAGCTATCCTTCACCCATCCCTTCCCAGGTGGATTTCCTGATAAAATCATTCAATCCTGGAATAGAACTAATAGGTGCACATGCTTGTGGCAAGCAGAAATCCCAAGTCGAGGAGGATATACCAGTGCTCCAGTGCAGGTGACAATCCCAGAGGGTAATATTTTCCCACCTGACTGGAATGGACCTTAAACAGACAAGTGGCAAACTTGTTAATTGAGGGTCAATATCAGAAAACCAGAGATTGAAACTTTATTTTTAAATTTCAGAAATGCATTTTTCTACTAGTTAAACAGGACACATCTTGGGTTCTGCTTTATTTGTGGAATGCTGTCACTTTGCAGCTGAAGTTTACGCCAAGATTTTTGAAATGGTATGGTGACATAGTTTATTTGTTTAACACGGTGGCTCACAGCGCCAGAGACCTGGGTTCGATTCCAGCCTCAGGTGACTGTGTGGAGTTTGTGCATTCTCCCAGTGTCTGCGTGGGTTTCCTCCGGGTTCTCCAATTTCCTCCCCCACAATCCAAAGGTGTGCAGGTTAGGTGAATTGGCCACGTAAAATGGCCCATTGTGTTTAGGGATGTGTAGGTTAGGTGCATTAGTCAGGGATAATGTAGGGGAATAGGTCTGGGTGGGTTGCTGTTGGAAGGTCAGTGTGGACTGAGCTGAAGGGCCTGTTTTCACACTGTAGAGATTCTAGGCCAAGTTTTAGATAAAACTAAATTTCAGTCACTTACTTGAGAAAAGATGGACAATATCCCCTCCTCATTTCCATTATAAATATAAATAGCTCCCTGCTGATCCTCTTCTTGGGGTGCTCCAATTGCTATATCTGTTGTGAAATTAATCAAAATGAATTAGAGTCATAAAAGAACTGTACGGCATAGAAACAGACCCTTGGGTCCAACTCAGCCATGCTGACCAAATAATCCTAAATTAATTTAGTCCATTTGCCAGCATTTGGCCCATATCCCTCTAAACCTTTCCTATTCATATACCCATCCAGATGCCTTTTAAATGTTGTAATTGTACCCACCTCCAGCACTTCCTCTGGCAGCTCATTCCATACACGTACCACCCTCTGCATGAAAATGTTGCCCCTTAGGTCGCTTTTAAATCTTTCCTCTCTCACCATAAATCTATGCCCTCTAGTTTGGACTTGCCCACCCTGGGAAAAAGACCTTGGCTAATCTTGCCATTCATGCCCCTCATGATCTTATAACCCTCTATAAGGTCACCCCTCAGCCTCCAACAGTACAGGGCAAACAGCCCCAGCCTATTCAGCCTCTTCCTATAGCTCAAAACCTCCAACCTTGGCAACATCCTTGTAAATCTTCTCTGAATCCTTTCAAGTTTTACAACATTTTCAGTGTATTCATGATTCAAATCCCTCATGCACAACAAATGCTTTAAAACAATAACCACAACTCTATTTACATAACGTGTCCAACAAGGTTAAATGCTCCAAAGATGTTTCCTGATGCAAAATGAAGTAATTCCCCAAATGCATATTCTACATGTTCCGAACCTGCATGTCCATCATCATTAATATCTCCAAGGTCGACGATTGCCTCTCCAAATCTTGCTGCATAAGAATTTCTTCCAACTAACTCCATCGCCAGCTCCTTCATCACTCCCTTTTACAAAAACAGGAACTATCAAGATTACATCATTGGAGATTTAAATATTTATTAATGCAAGAGAAATTCTTCAAGTCTTACCAATCCTGTATTCAAGTAGACATACACCCTTCCTTCCTCTCTGATTATGCTGTACATAGGGGCTCCCACTAACAGATCCGAGAGGCCATCTGAATTCAGATCCACTGCACAAACCGATGAGCCAAAGTATGAACCAAGCTAAAAGCAAAAGTAACAAGTGAAACACTACAATCTTTACAGAACCACAGAATTGAATAACATTCGAATGCCATACCATTTTACCCTTTGCTGTGAAAATGATTTTCAAAGTCTGTTCGTGCTGTTCAAAAATGTAGACCTACAAAAATAATCACAACCATCAGATAAATTATGCATTTCATTTTTTGTTTCCTGCGTAATATGAAGGAAGAAAACTTCCACATTTTCTACACTGTTTTACTGAGAATTATTGTGCTGAGTAATCCAACTATATTATCCATTAGATATACCAAAAAATGAAACTATTTTGTCGCATTCCAAATTTCACTCACACCACCCAACAATGGAACAGCTCTCAAGACTACAAATAATATCCCTGATTACTGTTGTACATTATATTTCCTGAACAACTTGACATGGTTGACACAAACACAGTTGTCCAATATCTCTTCCATTTCCCAGCTTGGTGGGATTCCACTCATTTACCTTTACTTATCTAATCAAAATTAGAACATCTGAACACTAGTTTCTTGTTCAGTCCGTGGAACCCTATCATCAGAGTACTGTTATGGACCAGGCCAGACCCCTCAAAACATTTCAAGAAAGTAGTCCGGACTGTATTTTTGCTAGTTGTTTTAAGCAGGTGTAGAGTTGATATTCCAGGAGGGAAGCAGCCGGTTCAACCATTTAATTTTAACCAAAACAGAATTTATTTACAAGATTACCGAATGAAACACAAACAAAAGAGAATAGAATATAGAATAACTTAACCAATGTGAAAACCCAACAGATTATCCCAACTTAATGATGCTGTACCAATACTTGCAATAATCCCCATAAACACTCCTTCGCACAAAAGGTAAAATCAATCACAGGGTCTTACAGGAGAGAGAGAGATGGCAGAGATGAACACCTTCTTCCATGTAGCTGCTTCTTGGACCAGCAGCCTCAAAACAGACTGACTACTTTCAGTGAACAGCCAGACAGCTAAAACCAAACCAAAGAAAATCTGAGCTGGAAGAATGGACCACTCCTCCTTCATTGTACAAGTGTTTTATTTAACTTGAAAGCCCTTTCTCTGAGGCAGTATCTGTTCGCTATAATCAAATCTAACAAACCTGGACTTTTTGGAACCTGTGTCTTTACGACCTCACCGAAAAAAAAAGCCAAAAAGAGCATAACCTTGTTCAAGGAGCAGCAACATCACAGTACTAACTTCTGTCCTCTTCTCACCTGTAAATTTGCACCTCGGTAATGTCATTTGAAGCAAACAAATTTGCTTCTATCTGTATAACAATGATGTCTAAGACTACTTCTCCAGCAGCATTTTGACTACCCAATTGCCCCAGTACTGTCCTGCAGTTTTCTCACTTTTAGGTTTCCTCCAGTTCAACATTGAGAAGACTGACATCATTACCTGTAGCCTCCACCACCAGCTCAGTATCGCTGTGGTAAATCTCATCTCACTCCAGCCACTATCTCAATTTGAACCAGTATATTCAAAGTCTTGGCACCTTACTGAGCTCAAACCTATGCTTCTGACTTCATCTACTCTCAGTTATAAATATCATGTTACTTCTCCTTCCATATCACCATTAATCTTTGTCTCAACCTAACTGCTGCTCAAAGCTTCATCTATGGCATTATCATCTCTAGATTTCAATCTTCCAAAAACTCTGCCAGTCTACCAATCCATATCAACTCATCAAAAACTCTGAGTAGTGTATCAGATCCCGCTCACTCATTTTACTGCTCCTGTTAAACTGCAGTTGATCCAGATCTCCTGACGTTTCCAATCACAAATTTGCACATTTGCATTTAAATCTATCCATTCCAAGCATCTTCCCCCACTTAAAAGCACTTATCAACTTCAACTTGTTTGCCTCTCCTTCATTATTATTCATGCCACACCTTTCATTGGAATTTATTTGGCCTGCCTACTCAATCCTGCAACTATCTGATACTGCTGTACATGTTGTACATCAGATTCCTCTCAGCGTTACTGCTGAATGATTGCAACCCAACCATATGCTTATTCTCTCTGGAGTCCTGCTGACTGTGGGCTCCATGAAGAAAGGGGCATGGTGGTCAGATCTGGGACAAATGGGATTGGGACAGAGCTGGCTAGATCTCCAAGATATGAATGAGTGGGGGCATACAGGAGAAAGGATTCAAAGCCAGATACTGAGTGTGTAAATGAGAAAAGTGTATGCCAGTAATACATACACATTAGCAATTATGGAAAGCAAGCAGAGAAACAATTGAGAGAAATCAATTTATTTTAACTTCTGTACACAACAATCACCAATACAGCCATGAATGTGAAATTCCAGTCAATCTCTGTGCCCTCCCCTTATGCACTTCCCTCATTTTCAAATGCTACCTTATGTCTACTGGTCAAGCCCAAAGGTTGAACATAAATTTGTACACCAAGTATTGATATGAAAATTATATCAAATCAGTTTAGAAGTTTCATGCCGAATGGTGTTGAAAAGTCAGAGTAAATAGAAAAGCTGAAAACTGGGTCTTGATGAGAAGCTGGATTTCTTTCCATACTTTTGAGCAATCCAGGCTAAATGATTATTAATGTCTACTAGAATTTCCCCATTTTAGATGTTTCACTTCATTAGACTGAATTCAGGAGGTACAAAAAGGCACAAGTTGGACAGCAAAGTCATCATATTTCAAGCGGCTTCGAAGAATGAATTTTCAGTGTAATCTAACTTCGGTCATTCATGTCGTTTTTATAGCTGCAGAGCAGAATTCAGAAGATGTCTTCTTGAAGAGATTGTACTTAAGGAAATATTTTAAAAGAAATTAAAATTCTTACTTGACCAGTTAATTCTTGCTGAGGTGCCCCTCCTACAATCTCTGTGCTGTTTGGAGAAGTAAAGTGTCCTGCACTAACAGCATAACCTGGGAAACAATAAAATGTGGTTGCACATCACGTCAAACTGCACAGTCTTACACTCATAACCTCTGCACAAAATCTCATTCATAAAATACTGATGGATCATGGCTGAACAGTTCTGGAAGATACAAGGGAAGCTTCAACCAAGGGAAGTCGGAAGATTAATTTCCAATTACAAATGATGAGCATATGAAAACAATCAAGAAAGCACAAGCAGTTACCACAAATTGGAACAGTAACTCTGAACTTTCCAGCAACTAAATATATACTTTCAAAAGGAATATTTATGACATTCAATGTTATTCAGCTATGTCATTGATCTCACCCGAATATTACAAAATCGGTTTACTGATACAATTTGCTGGCAATCCCAAAAAAGATGTACAGCACGGAAACAGACCCTTCAGTCCAACTCGTCCATGCCGACCAGATATCCTATTCTAATTTAGTCCCATTTGCCAGCACTTGGCTCATATCCCTTTAAACCCTTCTTATTCATATACCCATCTGGATGCCTTTTAAATGTTGCAATTGTACTTCCTCTAGCAGCTCATTCCATACACACCATCCTCTGCATGAAAATGTTGCCCCTTATGTCCTTTTTATATCTTTCCCCTCTCATCCTGAAACTATGCACATAAGTCATGATAAGGAATCACATCTTTACTCAGAGAGTTGTTAGGTTTGGAATGCATTGCCCAAGAAAGTGGTGGAGGTGGATTCCAAAGGCGGCTTCAAAGGTGACCTGGATATATATTTGCTAGTGATTAATTTAGAGGGCTACACAAATTAAGCTGGAGAATGGGACTAGCTGAGTAGTTCTTTCAGTAGCCAGTACAGATACAATAAATTGAATGGTCGCCTGTACTATAAAATTCTATGATTGCTTAATGCATTGCAACTGCATTTAATCTGGGTCAAGATATCTGTGCTAGCACACTGACTAACCTTAAACATATAAATCTACTTTAATACTGTAATCTTGTATAATATTCAACTATGTTTTCACATATTTCTTCTTCTAATCACTGTAACATATATTTCTGAGCATTTACGTGTACTATAACATGGAACTAATCTATAACTCTGGTTTTAACATCACATGTCAACAACCTAACACTCACTCCTCCAATAAGGAGATGCCCGATGTTGGACTGGGGTGGGCCAAGTTAAAAATCACACAATACACATTGTTCAACATATCATATCACTATGACACTATGATCTTGTCCTATAAATTCTGTACCTTATGATTCTGCCCCACTAGCTACATGACGAAGGAGCATTGCTCTGAAAGCTAGTACTTCCAAATAAACCTGTTGGACTGTAACCTGGTGTTGTATGATTTTTAACTTTGACCTCCAATAAGGACAAATTCACATTTGTAGTCTTCAATCCTTGCATTCTCAGGAATCCCAGCATGTTTCACAATTAATGTATTATTTCTGAATTATCCTCACTTAAGCAAATGCCACAGCACAGTTCCATGCTCAGTGATTGAATGGATGAACAGTCAGTTCACCAATTTTCATTTGGTGCTGCTGACAGTGGTACGTTCAGCAGGACACTGGGAAATTCCCGATTCTTCAAATAGCATCATGGGATCACTTATATCTACCTGAGCAAACCTAGGTGTTATGCATCATCTGAAGCACAGCACCTCAGAGTTACACTGATATTCATAGTGGACTAAAGCAGCAAAAGCACAACAAACATGTTAAAATACATAAAATACATAATATTAAAGAACAAAGTTATAGACCTTTCATTAGGAATGGGAGAGTTCTCCTAAGATTTACTCAGCATTGAACCGGAGCTACATTCAGTTCTTAAACTGCTTATATTCAGCATGTGAATAAAACTGGTCTCTCAATGGGTATATTGATGATCAGGAGTTGCATACCTAGGTAGCTTCCATATTGAACTATATTTTCATCATCTTTGTAAAAGAGCAAAGAATCTGTCTTTTCATTTTTGACAGCAACAGTTCCAGTCCAGAAACGAGATCCAGGAGCTCCCATTATGATTAACTCCTACAGCACAAAATGTGGGGTTAACATATTGCACATATTCATTAAGATTCATTATTATATAAGAAGCAATTACCACTCACCTCAGTCAGAAAGCTAGCAATTCCTGCCTGACATCTTCCTTTTTCATTATCATTCCATCGACATTCTAATGAAGGAAAATAAGTTTCAACATCATCAAAGAAGACTTCCTTTTGCCTGTACCAATTCATCTCTCAATTAAGTATGAAGAAGAAATATCAAAAAGCACAAAAACCTCCCAAAACGTAGTCCAACAGGTGGGCAATTCTCTGGAGTGGAATTTGCAATCCCAGTCAAAAACAGTTTTCTTTTCCAGAAGATAAGTGGGAAAACTGAGGACTGGGAAGCTTTTAAAGAGCAACAGAGGATTACCAAGAAGGAAATACACAGAGGAAAAATGAGGTACGAAGGTAAATTGGTCAATAATATAAAGGAGGATAGTAAAAGCTTTTTTAGGTATGTGAAAGGCAAAAAAATGGTTAGGACTAAAATTGGGCCCTTGAAGACAGAAACAGGGGAATATATTACGGGGAACAAAGAAATGGCAGAAGAATTAAATGGGTACTTCAGATCTGTGTTCACTGGGGAAGACACAAGCAATCTCCCTGAGGTAACAGTGGCTGAAGGACCTGAACTGAAGGGAATTTATATTTGCCAGAAATTGGTGTTGGAGAGACTGTTAGGTATGAAGGTTGATAAGTCCCTGGGGCCTGATGGTCTACATCCCAGGGTACTGAAGGAGGTGGCTCAAGAAATCGTGGATG
>NC_057716.1:41025619-41034281 GCF_004010195.1 Chiloscyllium plagiosum
TACATGGAATAGTGTAGATGGGATGGGCTTCAGATTGGTATGACAGGGCGGCACAACACCGAGGGCCGAAGGGCCTGTACTGCGCTGTAATGTTCTATGTTCTATGTTCTATGTTCTATACAACCTCAGTAGATGAGTCCTCAGCCATCCTTTCTGCAATTGTAATACTGTCCTTGACGAACAATGCCACACCTCCCCCTCTTTGACCACCTTTCCTGTCCTTACTGAAACATCTAAATCCTGGAACTTGCAACAACGATTCTTGTTCCTGCTCTATCCATGTCTCTGAAACGGCCACAACATCAAAGTCCCAGGTACCAACCCATGCTGCAAGTTCACCCACCTTGTTCCGAATGCTCTTGGCGTTTATGTAGCCACACTTCAAACCACCTTCCTGTGCACTCTTGCAACCTTGAAACTTCATTTCTGACCTCACTACTCTCAACCTCCAGGACACCGGAACTACAATTTGGTTCCCAACCCCCTGCTGAATTAATTTAAACCCTCCTGAATAGCATGAGCAATTTTCCCCCCAAGATATTGTTACCCCTCTGGTTCAGGTGTAGACCATTCTGTTTGTAGAAGTCCCACCTACACTGGAATGAGCCCCATTATCCAGGTATCCGAACCAGAGGACACAGCTTAAAAATACGGGGTAGACCATTTAGGACAGAGATGAGGAGAAACTTCTTCACCCAGAGAGTGGTGGTTGTGTGGAATGCTCTGCCCCAGAGGGCAGTGGAGGCCCAGTCTCTGGATTCATTTAAGAAAGAGTTGGATAGCGCTCTCAAAGATAGTGGAATCAAGGGTTATGGAGATAAGGCAGGAAGAGGATACTGATTAGGAATGATCAGCCATGATCATGTTGAATGGCGGTGCAGGCTCGAAGGGCTGAATGGCCTACTCCTGCACTTATTGTCTATTGTCTAAGACAGGCCTACTATTTCCAAGCTAACTGTTTTGGAGTGTTAGATCACAGGCTCACTCTCAATAATAATTGCAACATTAATTTCTCAAAGTACAGGCAGTATCCAGGTTATGAACGGACTCAGATCAGAACCCATTCGCAAGTCAATTTGTATGCAACTCACAGCACAGTGCAGGACAACATAAAGGAGCTGTTTGTAAGTACAGGAAACGTTCATATGTCGGGTCTTTAAACTTACATCCCTGTACTGGCTCATGGTTGTAAATATGAATGTTCATAAGTCAGACACCATAAATCAGTGCACCTGTGTGCGCTCAAAGTAAAACACAGTATAAAAAATCGTGACACTCGAACAGTGATAAAGCAATTACTCTCAACAAGCACGCCAATGTTACCCAGTCACCTTATCGCTTTTTCCAAGATAAATGACACTTGAAAGAACTTGAATGCCACTAGGACCATTATTCATATAAAGTGGAACCTCAGTTGAGCACTTCTTCCCAAAATTATGTGTTGCCAATACCTTGTATACATTAATTTTTTTAAAAAAGGATCAACCCAAGGAGGCAGCTCTTCCAAATGTTGGAGTAAAAACAGTAAGAATTCAGGCCGAGAATAACTTTGTCTGTTGCTGAAAGCTCAGAAAGACAAGTTTCCTCATTAATTCCTTCTCCCTCCTCCTCCTAATTTACACATTAAAGATTCAGCCACATATGCCCAGTAATTGACTGTCTTCTGCCAAGGCGATCTAACATCAGTTGGTGAAATGAGCTAAACAGGAATAAACTTTTTGATACCAGATTTATTTACATGTTTCCTACCTCCGACCTCTTGTCCCCACTAAATAATGTCCTTCACCTGTGATTCTTAACAAAATAAACATTCTGTTAAGAATTCAACACAGTGGGGTTGATGGAGTACCTTTAACTGCTTATGGCATTTTGATCACACTTTCTTTCACTCAGTGCAGGACTTCTCATGATGACTCACCCTCAGCCAAGCAGGCCACCTCTTATCCCCAACCAGACATCTGTTCTAACACATCCATCTTTATGGTAAATCAGATAGGAGGAAAACACTTGGAGAAGTTAATAACTCAAATTAATAGCAGCAAGTGGAAAACACTTGATCAAAGGCCTCTGTGCAAACTCTCCTGTGCAATGGGATTACTGCAGAGTGAGCTGTGACTAATGAGCACAGGCTTTTCATGCAATCCTTTTTAGATTCTTCAGATTTTCCTGCATGGCCTATCAAAAACTGTGGGAAGATAGTGCTCTGACACAAAAACAGAAATTGCTGGAAAAACTCAACAGGTCTGGCTGGCAGCACCTGTGGAGAGAAAGCAGAATTAACATTCTGGGTCCAGTGATCCTTCAGAACTAATAGCTCTAACCTCTGTCCAAGAATGCAATAGTTTAAAGAGCCTGTCACATAAGAGGCAATGACAACTCCGTCTGCATCAAGAGGTTGATAGGGGGTTACTGTAAGGCTCTGTACTTTAGGAAAGCCTGACGCCTGTTAGTGCTCATTCCATACATGTACCACCCTCTGCGTGAAAACATTGTCCCTTAGGTATCTTTTATATCTTTTCCCCTCTCACCCTAAACCTATGCCCTCTAGTTTTGGACTTCTCCACCCCAGGGAAAAGACCTGGTCTATTAACCATGTCTATCCCCCTCGTGATTATATAAACCTCTATAAGGTCACCCCTCAGTCTCCGATGCTCCACGGAAAACAGCCCCAACCTATACAGCCACTCCTTATAGCTCAAACTCTCCAACCCTGACAACATCCTTGTAAATCTTTTCTGAACCCTTTCAAGTTTCACAACATCTTTCTGATAGGAGGGAGACCAGAATCACATACAATATTCCAAAAGTGGCCTAACCAATGTCCTGTACAGCCGCAACATGACCTCCCAACTCCTATACTCAATGCTTTGTCCAATAGTGCCTTCATAACTTTCACAAACAAGGATTTTGTCACTTACTTATATGCATCAATGGATCATAAACACATTGTCATGGCATCAAGTGGTGACTTACAAGGTTCCAGTTGCATATCAGGATAAGAACAAAATACAGAAAAAGGAATAAGAGAAGTGATAGGCAGAGGAATTAAAGGCCAGAATCAAACAAGACCACTATAAAAACAAGTTAAGAATGGGACAAGGAACATTAAAAAGACAAAGTCTTAAGGCTTTGTGCCTGAATGCATAGAGCATTCAAAATGAAGTGGATGAATTATTAATGTTAATACATGTAAATAGGAAATAAGGCTGCAAGGTGACCAGGAATGGATACTGAACATCCAGGGACAGAGTATTTAGGAAAGGCAGGCAATAAAGGAAAAGTTGTTTTAGTGGATAAAGAATATAAAAACTCAATTTTGAAGAAAGATATTAGTTCAGACAATGCAGAATATGTGTGGGTAGAATTGAGAAATACAAATGTGCAAAAATTATTAGTGAGGTGGTAAACAAACCACCAAATGGTGGTGGCGATGTTGGGGATGACACAAAATCAGATATGTGTGAGGGAAAGGAAAACCTGCAATTATGGGTGTCTTTAATCTGCATATAGTTTCAAACTATTCACAATACCTGCAGAAATAGAATTGCTGGAGTGTATCTGAGATAGTTTTCTGGACCAATACATTGAGGAGCCAAACTAAAGAACAGGCCATCTTAAACTACATATTATACAATGAAAAAGGAATAATTGGTAATGTAGTTTTGAGAGAGACCCCTCAGGGATGAGCAACCATAACATGACAGAACTCTTCATCAAGACGGAGAGTCTGTAACAGAATTGTGTTTTTAAGAGGCAGGTATTCTGTCCTATTTATTTTCTAAATTCTCTAGATTAACTGAAAAAAATGTTGACAATTTGGACAAATAATTACAATTAAAGATCAAGGGAAGATTGACAGAGAGAAAAAAAATTATGAGACAAGGATGAGAAAGAGATCATAGCCCACAGTGGCCAGGCTTCACTGATGTCCTCAGGCTTTGCAGTGTGCCACATGGGCAATCGAGGTGCCTGAACCCAACATCCTGATGGGACAGGTTATCCGACACATCCCTCCATAGTCTGGTATTCTTACTATGGGTGGGAAAATTAAAAGCAGTACTGGACAGCCACATAGCTAAATGGCAGTGTGTGCTACTCCTAGCAGATAAACATACAGAAGTAGTGAAAGATAAAGTAGTAAACTTGGCAGGACTGATGGTAAAGAAGGGGAATAAGCACAACTTTGCAAGAGAGGTGCAAAAGAGAGTGGTAGGATTGCTGATGAATGATTAGAAGGAGGAGATGGAGTGTTTTAAGTTATGGATCAAAACAAAACTACAAGGTAACGTCCCACACTGATTGGGCGGTGACAGACGTCGAGGGAAATGTGATGGTGGGACAGCAGATTCCTGGGAGATACTCAGCCCAAGTAGCAGAATTAAAAGCCCTAACAGCAATAGTGAAATTAGCCAGGGGTCAGAGGGTCAACGTGAATACATATAGTAGTTATGGCCTTGGGGTGGTGCATGACTATATGATGGCAAGGGTACATCACCTCATCTGGGGACCACAAACAACATGAAGAGCAGTTTAAAAGATTTGGTGGAAGCTAGTAAGTTGTCTAGTGAAGCAGCAGTGATTAAGGTTAATGCTTACAGAAAGGTAGAAACTCCGCAACGACAGAGCAATGAGTATACCGATAAGGCAGCTAACATGCTTACTGAAACAGCACAGGCATTTGAGGAAGTGCCAGTAGCAGCAGTTATAGAAATGAAAGAGAAAAATTTAAAGATACTCCAAGAAACAGCCCAACAAGAAAAGAAGCAGGAATGGAAGAGGTAGGAGCAATGAGAGGACAAGACAAAGTGTGGAAGATAAAGGATCAGGCAGGGGACCTCACTGCATAAGACAAACCTCATTAAAAACATATCATAGTCTGGCGCACAGGGGGCAGGATAAACTGCAATATCAGATGACCTGGTGGCGGCCTGGAATAGGGACAGATATAGCAAAATTCTGTCAAAGATTTTACAGGAACTCTGCCCCAATCCCAGGGAAAGAAATATGATTTGGTATAAATATATAGAATTACTTAGTGGTTGGAAGCATTCTCTTCGAGAGATTGTTTAGCAGGGGGGTCCTGATCTGGGAGTCATGGTTTAAGGATAAGAGACAAATCTTTTAAGACTGAGATGAAGAGAAATTTCTTCATTTAGAGAGTGGTGAACCTGTGGAATTCACTGTGACAGAACACTGTTAAGACCAAGGTGGACAAAGAGCTTTGACAAAGGGTCAGTTAGACTCGAAACGTCAGCTCTTTTCTCTCCTTACAGATGCTGCCAGACTTGCTAAGATTTTCCAGCATTTTCTCTTTTTCGGGTTGAGACCAAAACATTGTGTGTTTTCAAAAAGGTGGTAGTTATAATTCTTGTGGCTAAAGGGAAACAGAGGGAGCGCAGGATTAGGGTACTGAGCTTGATGATGAGCCACGATCATAATAAATGGTACAGCAGGCTCGAGGGGTTGAAGGCTTACTCTTATCTTCTATGTTTCTATGCTATGATTCCCTTTACAGCACCAAAAGATAGAGCTAATCTATCAACTCAAGTCAAGAAAAATACTTTATGTAATTTCCGACGACTTCCTACCAGCAATGCTATCCCTCCCCCAATTTATTTTTGCCATCCCTCCCAAACATTATACACTAAGGCAATGTTGAATTGGTACTTCTACACATCACACTTATGTTAAATAAAGTATTATTGCCACAAAGGTAATGGCAAAAACATTGCCAAACATTTTCTGGAAAAGCCATTTACCAAATGACAATTTGAGCTATCTCAGCAAGGAGGATGGGAAACATTTCTGGCTGTAACAGGCTACTCATTTTTTTTAGGTATTTTAGATGTTGGAGGTGATTTCCTCAAATTCCAGGAGCAGTAATTACTGTTTTATATGTTGTTGCATTGTTTTGGAACTTCGGGGAAAAGAAAACTCAAAGCAACGCACTTTAAAAAGGGAGAGGAATAGACAAAGGCAGCACATGGTGAAGTGATGCAGGAGAACGAGAGCGAGAGAAAGACACCCACATTGCTAACGACACAGCAGTGAAACTGCCTTTGCTGTTTGAATTCATGTATCGCTGGACAGCGGAGTGCATCTGGGAAAATGAACAAAGTGAAATTCACAACTGATCTTGAAGGAACCTGTTTGGGAGAGGTCACAGCACAGAAACAGATGAGTGAATATTTTTAAGTGTGGCCTTACAGAAGTCTGCAGTAAAGAGTAGTGAGTGTTCTTTCTTGATTATATGTTTTATTGAGATACATCCCTTGACTAAACTTAAAACATAAGCCATAAGTATTAAGTTAGCCCAGAGCAGTGTTTTGTAGAGGAATAAGACAGTGCTATTTTCTGGTTCTGTAGATTGAAAGAAGCAAAAGCAGTCTTTAGTAGAGTGATATGCTCCTGTCCGATGTGGGAGTTTAGGGAGAGTTTACATGTTACTGAGGATGATATCTGCAATAAATGCCGTTGGTTGCGAATCCTATCAGACTGAATGGAGAGACAGTTAGAGGCAATGAGGCAAGGGAATGTGATGGATGGCAGTTATAGGAAGGGAGAAAAGTTGCATATACAGTTAGATAGATGGATTAACTTCAGGCAAGGTAAGAGAGGTAGGTAGATAGTGCAGGAGTCTTCTGTGGCTATCCCCATTTCAAACAAGTATGCTGTTTTGGTAAATGTAAGAGGTGATGGATTCTCAGGGGAATGTAGCATGAACAGCCAAGTCTCAGGTATTGAGACGGGCTCTAATGCAATGAGGGGTACATCGGATTTCAAGAGGTCAACTGTGTTAGCGGACTCTCTAGTCCAAGGTACAGACAGATGTTTCTGTGGCCAGCAGCGAAAAATCAGAATGGTGTGTTGCCTCCCTGGTGCCAGGATCAAGGATGTCTCAGAGAGGGTGCAGAATGTTCTCAAGGGGGAGAGGGACCAGCAGAAGGCATTGTAGACATTGGAACCAACGATATAGGAAGGGATAAGGATGAGATTCTGAAGGAAGAATATACAGATAGGCAGGCATTTAAAAAGGAGATCCTCGAGGGTGGTAATATCTGGATTACTCCCGGTGCTGCGAGCTAGTAAGGGTAGGAATAGGAGGATAGAGCAAATGAATGCATGGCTGAGGAGCTGGTGTATGGGAGAAGGATTCACATTTTTGGATCATTGGATTCTCTTCTGGGGTAGAAGTAATCTATACTAGAAGGACGGTTTGCACCTGAATTGGAAGGGAACTAATATACTGGCAGGAAGATTTGCTCAGGAGGATTTAAACTATTAAGGTAGGGGCATGGGACCCAGTGAGCTAGTGAGGAAAGAGATCAATCTGAGTTGAGAAAAGAAGCAAGTCAAACAGTCAACAGCAGGAAGAAAGCAGAGAACAAGGTAGGACTGGTAAATTAAACTGCTTTTATTTCAATGCAAGAGGACTAACAGGGAAGGCAGATGAACTCAGGGCATGGTTAGAAACATGGGACTGGGATATCATAATAATTACAGAAACATGGCTCAGGGATGGACAGGACTGCAGCTTAACGTTCCAGGAAACAAATGCTATCGGAAGGATAGAAAGGGAGGCAGGAGAGGAGGGGGAGTGATGTTTTTGATAAGGGATAGCATTAAGCTGTAATGAGGGAGGATATTCCCGGAAATATTAGGATCGGTAATGAGGGAGGATATTCCCGGAAATATTAGGATCGTATTATAGACCCCCTAATAGTCAGACGGAAATTGAGAAACAAATTTGGAAAGAAATCTCAGTTATCTGTAAGACTAATAGGGTGGTTATGGTAGGGGATTTTAACTTTCCAAACATAGACTGGGACTACCATAGTGTTAAGGGTTTAGATGGAGAGGAATTTGTTAAGTGTGTACAAGAAAATGTTCTGATTCAGTACGTGAATGTACCTACTAGAGAAGGTGCAAAACTTGACCTACTCTTGGGAAATATGGCAGGGCAGGTGACAGAGGTATCAGTGGGGAGCACTTTGGGGCCATCGACCATGATTCTATTAATGCTAAAACAATGATGGAAAAGAATAGAGCAGATCAACAAGTTGAAGTTCTAAATTGATGGTAATAGGCAAGAACTTTCAAAAGCTGATTGAGGGCAGATGTTCGCAGGTAAAGGGACGGCTTGAAAATGGGAAGCCTTCAGAAATGAGCTAATGAGAGTCCAGAGACAATATATTCCTATTAGGGTGAAAAGAAAGGCTAATAGGTGGAGGGAATGCTAGATGATGAAAGAAATTGAGGCATTGTTTAAAGAAATGAAGGAAGCATATGTCAGATATAGACAAGATAGATTGAATGAATCCTTAAATAGTATAAAGGCAGTAGGGATATACTTAAGAGGGAAATAAGGAGGGCAAAAAGGGGATAGGAGATAGCTTTGGCAAATAGAGTTAAGGTGAATCCAATGGGGTTTTACAAATACAGTAAGGACAAAAGGGTAACTAGGGAGAGAATAGGGCCCCTCAAAGATCAGCAAGGTGGCCTTTGTGTGGAGCCACAGAAAATGGGGGAGATACTAAATGAATATTTTGCATCAGTATTTACTGTGGAAAAGGATATGGAAGATATAGACTGTAGGGAAATAGATGGTGACATCTTGCAAAATGTCCAGATTACAGAGGAGAAAGTGCTGGATGTCTTGAAA
>NC_057716.1:41035146-41074177 GCF_004010195.1 Chiloscyllium plagiosum
GAAAGATGTTGTGAAACTTGAAAGGGTTCAGAAAAGATTTACAAGGATGTTGTCAGGGTTGGAGGATCTGAGCTACAGGGAAAGGCCGAACAGGCTGGGGCTGTTTTCCCTGGAGCGTCAGAGGCTGCTGGGTGACCTTATAGAGGTTTACAAAATTATGAGGGGCATGGAGATGGTAAATAGGCAAAGTCTTTTCCCTGGGGTCGGGGAGTCCAGAACTAGAGGGCATAGGTTTAGGGTGAGAGGGGAAATATATTAAACAGACTCAAGGGCAAATTTTTCACGCAGAGGGTGGTATGTGTATGGAATGAACTGCAGAGGATGTAGTGGAGGCTGGTACAATTGCAACATTTAAGAGGCATTTGGATGGGTATAAGAATAGGAAGGGTTTGGAGGGATATGGGCCGGGTGCTGGCAGGTGGGACTAATTGGGTTGCGATATCTGGTCGGCATGGACGGATTGGACCGAAGAGTCTGTTTCCATGCTGTACATCTCTACGACTCTATATAGAATGTAGGGAAATAGATGGTGACATCTTGAAAAATGTCCATATTATAAGAGGAGGAAGTGCTGAATGTCTTGAAACACATAAATGTGGATAAATCCCCAGGACCTGGTCAGGTGTACCCTAGAACTCTGTGGGAAGCTAGGGAAGTGATTGCTGGGCCCCTTGCTGAGATATTTGTATCATCGATAGTCACAGGTGAGGTGCCGGAAGACTGGAGGTTGGCTAATGTGGTGAAACTGTTTAAGAAAGGTGGTAAGGACAAGCCAGGGACCTATAGGCCGGTGAGCCTCATGTCGGTGGTGGGCAAGTTGTTGGAGGGAATCCTGAGAGAGTGGATGTACATGTATTTGGAAAGGCAAGGACTGATTAGGGATAGTCAACATGGTTTTGTGTGTGGGAAATCATGTCTCACAAACTTGATTGAGTTTTTTGAAGAATTAACAAAGAGGATTGATGAGGGCAGAGCAGTGGACGTGATCAATATGGACTTCAGTAAAGCCTTCAACAAGGTTCCCCATGGGAGACTGGTTAGCAAGGTTAGATCTCACGGAATACAGGGAGAACTAGCCATTTGGATACAGAACTGGCTCAAAGGTAGAAGACAGAGGGAGGTGGTGGAGAGTTGTTTTTCAGACTGGATGCCTGTGACCAGTGGAGTGCCACAAGGATCGGTGCTGGGTCCACTACTTTTCGTCATTTATATAAATGATTTGGTTCTGAGCATAAAAGGTACAGTTAGTAAGTTTTCAGATGACACCAGAATTGGAGATGTAATGAACAGTGAAGAAGGTTATCTCAGATTACAATAGGATCTTGATCAGATGGGCCAATGGCTGAGATATGGCAGATGGAGTTTAATTTAAATAAATGTGAGATATTGCATTTTGGAAAAGCAATTCTCAGCAGGACTTATACACTTAATGATAAGGTCCTGTGGAGTGCTGCTGAACAAAGAGACCTTGGAGTGCATAGCTCCTTGAAAGTGGAATCGCAGGTAGATAGGATAGTGAAGGCGCATTTGGTATGCTTTCCTTTATTGGTCAGAGTATTGAGTACAGGAGTTGGGAGGTCATGTTGTGGCTGTACAGGACTTTGGTTAGGCCATTGTTGGAATATTGCGTGCAATTCTGGTCTCCTTCCCATTGGAAAGATGTTGTGAAACTTGAAAGGGTTCAGAAAAGATTTACAAGGATGTTGTCAGGGTTAGAGGATTTGAGCTATAGGAAGAGATTGAATAGGCTGGGGCTGTTTTCCCTGGAGCGTCAGAGGCTTTATAAACCTAATAGAGGTTTATAAAATCATGAGGGATATGGATAGGATAAATAGGATAAATAGACAAAGTCTTTTCCCTGGGTTGGGGGAGTCCAAAACTAGGGAGCATAGATTTAGGGTGAGAGGGGAAAGATATAAAAGAGACCCAAGAGGCAACTTTTTCACGCAGAGGGTGGTACGTGTATGGAATGAGCTGCCAGAGGAAGTGATGGAGGCTGATACAATTGCAACATTTAAAAGGCATTTGGATGGGTGTATGAATAGGAAGGGTTTGGAGGGATATGGGCCGGGTGCTGGCAGGTGTGACTAGATTGGGTTGGGATATCTGGTTAGTATGGGTGAGTTGGACCAAAGGGTCTGTTTCCATTCTGTACATCTCTATGACTCTATAACTTTGACTACCATCAAAGGGCTTGATTTTCAGACAGTTACTCCAATCAAGCAACCTGCTGAAAATATATATTTTCATTTTCTTACCTCTAAAACATGGTATCAGTGGCAAATCTTGAGAAGGTTGCAAGTCAGTTGGAATTTTAAAACATAACCCAAGAGGCCGTTTATCTGATGCCTGGTAGTATACATTTTTCCAGCGATGCGCACAGGCCTTTAAGAAAAATATTTTGCATGTCAAACACAATATAAATAATTTAGTATTCTAATAAAAATCGAAAGAACTGTGGGTGCTGAAAATCAGAGACAAAAAGCAGAAATTGCTAGACAAGTTCAGTCGGTCTGGCAGCGTTGGCAGAATTGAGGAAGGGTCACTCGACCTGAAAAGTTAATTCTGATTTCTCTCCACTGATGCTGCCAGACCTGCTGAGCTTATCTATTAGCTTCTGCTTTTGTTAGTATTCTAGTCCATTTGTTAAAGATACATTTTGAAAAATGTGCAGATACCAGTATGTAACCTTCTTTCTTTGGCTGTCTTGACAAACTAACACCAAGCCACTGATTATCTTTTTCTTCCTTACAATCAGGTCCACATGATTTTCCTTCAGGAATACCTGCACAAAAAAAAGGTCTTTACCTCTCTAGCAGCATGCAATACTGCATGAATATAAACATGATACAAAAGCAACAATACCACTGAAATCAAAACTGAACATCAAATTTTTGCTTCATTATATAAACAGTATAAATTTAGTAATATACTTTCCAAATTAACATGTGCTTTATATACAGTATTACTCAATCTGTCTCATGCTAGGTTCATGACTAATTCAGGGAAAGGAAAGGCAGCATCTGAAACTGATTTTCTGCAGAACAAGTAACACACTGCAACTGAAAGCCATTTAATGCAAAGAAAAAGTGTATTTTCCTCAAATGGCAGAATTGCCACATGAACTGCATCAATATAATGTTGTTTTGATGTTACAGTTTCCTGATCAACATAATTTTACTGCTGTAGGAGAAACACCATATGTATCCTTTATTAGAAGTTCACCTTACAGTAGCTTACCATTGTTATTACGAGATTTGATCCCCAACTTTCTGTTGCTCTTTGGGCCTCCTCACCTGGGTCACATCGCCTGGGTATCCCCTAATATCCAGTGATCAGTTATTTGCTTGGAAACATAGTTCTACTCCTGGATATCCGATTAGAATGGGTATGATTGGTATGACCATAAATTCAGTATTAGGTATTCTACAAATTATTCAGTGTGCATGAAGTTGCTGTGGAACAATTTGATCTTTGTTTTAAACTGGTGTTTTTTAATTTCAGGATTTTGCTCCAAAAGGACGCCTTGATGGTCTGCAGCAGGAAAACGGTGAGGTTGGGAGAGAGACAGGTTCGGGGGGATGGAAGCATACTGGAAGGAGATCTCAGGAGAATTCTCATTTCAGCAGCTGTTCACAGATAGATCACCTGCAGCGAAGGGACTCTTCCATCTCCTTCCCCAGTTCAGCCTTTCAGGCCTGACAGCAATGTGGGCATCCTATATCTCACCCAGCAGCCAGTCTCAAAGTCCCTTAGGGACCAAATATGGGTATGGTGAACTGATACAGGATGGAAATGGTGTAACCTCAAGTCATCATGAACTGTACCTTCTGGACAAGGTCACAGTAGAAGGTCACACAGAAGTGGCACATGAATGGAGCAATAACCCTGTTGTGCAGAACATGTAAAATTGAAATTTGTTTTCTTTTAATACATGGGACTTGTAGAACCATGTGCATGCACTTGATTGCATCCTGTGCCACTGGGAATCCCACTCACTTAGCAAAACTATGAGCTTTCACTCCTGCTTCTTTTCTCTGGTTAAGTAAAAAAATGATAAAATCCATCTCCTTGATGGCCGCTTGCAGCTCCAACCTCACCTCGGGTTATAAAGGAGTTCAGTGATTATGATGACCCCCTACACTGACAAAAGTCTGTTTCTTTTTCACTGCACTGCCCCTTTAAGAACAAAGTGGCCTGGGGATATTTTGAAATAGAGTTAGTTTCTTGATTCTGACGTCAAGATCCCAAGAAACACGCATGTGACCTGAGGTTGCAATGGCGATGAACAGCCAAAAATCAAGAGGTCATTATAGTGGGTTGGGATTCAACATGTTGGAAGGCAAAGTGTTAACAGGTGAGACTTGCTCTGGACAGAACAGTTTTCTGTTCTGTAGTTTTCAAACAGATCCTGATATAGAAGCAGGGTTCTAAGAATAGAAAGAGACTATGTTACTTTGTGTGTTATACAGTTGCAAAGAACAATGAGAAATTTACGGTAATGGTATTGGTTAAATGATAGCTAGGGCATTGGGAAAACTCTTCTGTCTTTCTAATAATGCTTTGAGATCTGGTATGCTCATCTGAACACAAAGATGGGATTTTGTTCTAACACCTCAAATGAAGCCATTAATGGCAGGCTAAAGCAGGTATTAGTTCAATGTACAGCATTTTTTTAAAACCAAAGTAGTAAAGGTTTGCTCATGGGTGCAGTGGGGGAGGCTGAAAATAAACCAACCTTCCAAAAAATCAAACATTCAGAAGCTAAAGCTAGCAAAGTGCACTGCTACCCTCATGAGTAGTAACACAGCAAAAAGTAATTTACTCTTGCAATATGATTCAAGTGGAACAAATCTAAATATAGTGCTATGCTTTCACGCAGGCAAAACTACTTGCATATTTGTTGAATTTGACTTATTTCACAGACAAATCAAAGGCATACTTCCGCTCATAGTGAATGCTGGAGCAGACAATGCTCAAGTGACAAGACGGCAGCTAACATCTCATTTAAAATCAGTTTCAGTTTCTTTGCTTAGAAAGCAAGAGAGAACAGAATAATTTATTGACTTGAGCAACCAGTTTATTTTTATTGACAAAGCGCCATTGCTTATGCCACATCACCTGAAACTGGGGTGAAGTGTCAGAACTTCAAGTGTAGAAGTAGCCTTGGGACACACTGACACTTACTGGAAAGTGCCTGTTTGAAGCATTTTGCATTGAACAGCTGTACACTATCGGGCTAATTTTAGCTTTGAATGCACAACAGGAGACCTGAGCCATTTTCAGAGACAGCCTGTCTTTGCATGCTGCCAGCAAAGGGAGAGGGCAGGAAATCAGCCTAAATTGTTCAGCTGCTTTATTTGACAGACAGCAAGTGAGCACAAGGGCATCAGCTGCAATTGGATGTAATGAATTAAATCACTTACTACAAATGGGCCGGGTAATAAAGTCTGGATGGAGGAGTTTGTGGGGAAGCTGCAAGAGCTCAAGACAGGCAGGGCTGAGCAAGGGCAGAAGACTGAGGAGCTCTGCTCTGTCTGTAGCAATTAATAGGTACGTGAGTGGAAGAGAAGCAAGGATTACATTAGGAGCAGCTGTAAGAATTCAGGTGCAAATCAAGATTAGAACATGTACCGAAGATTGATATTAGACTTGAAACGTTATTGCTGTTTCTCTCTCCACAGATGCTGTCAGATTTGTCTAGTTTCTCGAGCATTCTGTTCATCTTTCAGAGTTCCAACATTCTCAATACTTCACTTTAGTGAGAATGTAGCTGTCAGGATGAGCTTTAGTGGAAAGGTATTAGGAGAAAGGTCTACAACAGGCAGCCCATCAATGTTCCCAGTTTTACAATGGGACAAGAGTTCAAAGCTATCCCAACTCTCTAACTTTGCAGAAGTAATGCCTGCAACAGTAGTAGACTCACCAACTTTAAGGGCATTTAAATGGTCATTGGATAATCATATGGATGAAAATGGAATTTTGTAGGTTAGATTGCCTTCAGATAGGTTTCAGAGGTCGGTGCAACATCGAGAGCCGAAGGGTCTGTACTGCACTGTAATGTTCTATGTTCTAACGAAGAGCAGACATAACTGGATATAATATTTGGACCCAAGGAATATTCTTAAATGTGCTTATCATTGTTAGGATCATGGAAACACTGAATGATGCAAGTTGTTTGTGGGACATAGGCATTGCTGGCTGGGCAGCATTCATTGGCCTTCCATGGTTGCCCTTGAGAAGGTAGTTGTGAGCTGCCTGTTGAACCACTATGGTCTGAACTCTGAAGATTGACTCAAAATGCCATTAGGGAGCAAATCCTAGGATTTTGAACCAGCAAGTGAAGGAACAGTGATATATTTTCAAGCGAGGATGATGAATGGCTTGGAGGGAATTTACAGGTGGTAAGCATTCCCATAAATCTGTTGCCCTTGTCCTTCTAGATGGAAGTGGTTATGGGTTTGAAAAGTGCTGTCTAAGGATCTTTGGTGAATTTCTGTACTGCATCTTGCAGATAGTATACACTGTTATTACTGAGCATTGGTGGTGGGGGGGAGTGGATGCCTCTGGATGTGGTGCTATTCAAATGGATTGCTTTATCCTGCATGGTGTCAAGCTTCTCAAGTGTTGTTGGAGGTGTACTCATCCAAGTAAGTGGGGAGTATTCCATCAAACTTCTAACTTGTCTTGTTGATAGTGGATTGGCTTTGAGGAACCAGGAGGTGAGTTAGCTGCAGGATTTCTAGCTCTGACCTGCTCTTGCAAGTATTGTATTTATATGCTGAGTCCGGTTAGGTTTCTGGCCAATGGTAACCCCCAGGATGTTTATGATGGGGGATTCAGTTCACATCAGTGAATGTTAAGGGACAGTGGTTAGATTTTCTTTTATTTGTAATCATTATTGCCAGGCATTTGTGATAGAGAAAAGAACTAGGGTGCTCTTCAGACAGGTAAAAGTGAGGACTGCAGGTGCTGGAAATCAGAGTCTAGACTGGAGTAGTGTTGGAAAAGTACAGCAGGTCAGGCAGCATCCGAGGAGCAGGAAAAGCGACATTTTGGGCAAAAGCCCTTCATCAAGCCCTGCTCTTCAGCCAGCCAGTATGGACATGATGGGCCAAATGGCCTCCTTCTGTGCCATTATGATTCTATGTTTCCATTTATGTGGGACCAATGACCTACTATCACATGAATGGAACTAGTTTCTTTGAAGTTGGAACACAACTAGATCAGCTGTCAAGGGAAATTTGCTTACAAACCATGCCATTGATTGTTCTCAAAAAGCACAAAATAAACAAAACAAAACACTGAAGAACTTGTAAACCAAATGCATTCCGTTTTCTGATATATTTTTAAACAGTTATTATTCACTGTGTTAATCTGGGGAGAAGTCAAAACTTTGACCTGTTTTTAGGTCAAGAATCAGAGTGGATTGTCATTACCAAAAAATAACATTATCATTGAGAGTATGGGCTGTGCATGGAATGGAAGTGATGGAAGGAAACAGCTGGAATCACTTTTTTTTAGATTACATTACAGTGTGGAAACAGGCCCTTCGGCCCAACAAGTCCACACCGCCCCGCCGAAGCGCAACCCACCCATACCCCTACATTAACCGCTTACCTAACACTACAGGCAACTTAGCATGGCCAATTCACCTGACCTGCACATCTTTGGACTGTGGGAGGAAACCGGAGCACCCGGAGGAAACCCACGCAGACACAGGGAGAACGTGCAAACTCCACACAGTCAGTTGCCTGAGGCGGGAATTGAACCCGGTCTCTGGCGCTGTGAGGCAGCAGTGCTAACCACTGTGCCACCGTGCCGCCCACTTATTAGATGTCTGTCATTTTGCATAATCTGTCTGAGTGCAGTGCATTGGACAAAGACATCATTTCTTTGTGTATCAAAAGTGAAATCCCTCTTTTATTATAATAATATTGGTATTTTAATTCAAAATACAGGTTTGCAGCAATGAACCAAGAAAGAAAAACAGTTTTAAAAGGAATTAATGAACTTACTGATCCTTCATTTTGAAGTGTAAGAGTCAGATAATATGCCTCATTTATCAGTTTAATTTGTGGCTTACATTGAAAACAAATTCTACGTAATCAGTTTCAAAACATGTTTAAGGGGAGAGACTGATAATCCTATCAATCCACCAACTGCTGACATCACATCAGCAGTTCTACATTGGAGATGACGTTGGGGAGTCATATTATTGTAGGAAGTAAGTCATGGAGTTACACCTTATATTTCTGCCCTAACAACATCTAATCCTAGTATACAGTATTACTCATGTCAACAGAGAGTAAAACAAATTTTAAAAGCTACTTTGGCTTCTGATGTTATGGAAGAAAAGAATATTAAATTAAAAGGTAAACAGGATCTGCAAATCCAGTGGCCTTGGGTCCCAGTATAAAGGTGACCTCTGGTGCTCACACTGCTCATGTTTCTTGGACTTGTTCATCAAATTCACATCTCCCAAAAAGGAAGCTACAACAGGAACAGGCTTTAAATTCATTCAAAACCCTTCCACTTGCACAGAGTTAACACTGGACTCCAGGAGAGCATGTCAGGAGCCAGCCCAATGGTGAGAGACAGCACAATGTGGCAGAAAATGTCAGGTTGGGTGCAGAAGAGATTTCAAATTTCATAATATTCAAAGGGAGGCAGGGATCTGACTGCATAATTCTCTAATAATTAAACTGCTGGAGATATGTAGTGTCAGGAGAAAGCAGATTGGTAATTATCACTTACCCATTCCTCCTTTGCAGTATTAGTTGATTAACTCCATGGGTTTATTTACTTAAAACAGTAAAAGAAAAACATAAGTTAAGGGAAATTATAGCAAATCAATTGATTCGTTTGCAGGCGCAGTGCAGACCAACTGCCAGACAGGGTCACAACATTGTATACACACGGCAATGAAGTACTTAAAAGTGAATTCTCAATGGAACAATACACATACAACAGGATCCAGGTAAAATCTCAAGGCTGTCACTTTCACTTCCCTTTTAGGATACCATTCCAGCCTTTCAGAAGCCAATGTGCCTGCTCTCACTTGACGAATTGACCTTCTAATGATCTAGCAATCTTGTAGCCCAACACAAGAACGGAAGAAATAGGAGGGGAAATAGGCTATTAATTGCTGAAACTCTTCAGAGTCAGACCAAAACCCACATGCCACTACCTCAAAAATAAATGATATTAAAATATACATAAAAAAGACAATTTACATCACTGCATATTTGGCAAAATCATCACAGATCAGCCACCCACATCTCTTACATGAAACCTGACAGAAGGAAACATTAAAAATGTATCACATTATTCTGTAACAGTTCAAGGACTGCATTTTACTCCACTTAAGTGTCCTCATAGAGATACCAAAACTACGAACATATGAATTCAAAGTAAAAATAGGTCACTCAACTCTACGAACTAGCTCCATAACTGAATAAGTTTATGGCTAATCTGATTACTCCATATTCTCATCCAAACCAACAATCATCCCTCTTGCTCATGGAGAATCTACCTACCTACACCTTAAGAATGTTCAGAGATTCTGTTTCAACCATCTTTCGAAGGAAGAAAGTTCAAAGGATACTCAACACTTTGAGAAAGATTTCTCCCCCTCTTGGTCTTAAATGGGTAACCCCAGATTCTCAAACTGTGAACCGTAGTTTCTAGTTTCTCTCATGAAAGGAAACATCCTGTCTACATTTACCCAGTGAAGACACCAGAATTTTATGTGTTTCAATCAAATTAATGCTTACCATTCTAAACTCCCAGCAGATGGGAGCTAGTCTGCCAATCTTTCCTCATAAAATAATCCAGCCAGGCATTGATCTAGTCAACTATCTTTGAATTACTTCTACCAAATTTACATCCTTCCTTAAATAAGGAGACCAACACTGTAGACACTACTCCATGTGGTCACTCTAATGCCTCATACAACTGAAACACAACATACATATTTTTGTATTCAACTGATCTTGTAATAAAATAATAACATCCTGTTAGTTTACTTAATTACTTGCTGTAGTTGCATATTAACGTTTTATGATTCACGCACTAGGATTCTCAGATCCTACTGCAATTTCTCACAATTTAGATAACGTGGTTCTTTATTCCCCCGCCAAAGTTAACAATTTTACAGTTTCCAAAAGTATATTGCTATATGCTTGATCTTTATCCATTCATTTAACCTACCTCAGACCAGAACATCATAAGAACCAGGAACAGGAGTAGGCCATTCAGCCCCCCGAGCCTGCTCTGCTATTCAATAGTGTCATGGCTGATCAGACATTTCTCATGTCCACTTTCCTGCCCTTTCCCTGGAGCCTTTGATTCCCCTACTGATCAATAATCTATCTTAGCCTTAAATGTACATAGAGACTCTGTGGACAAGACTTCCAAAAACTCAAAAGGAAAAAAAACTCATCTCAGTCTTAAACTGATGCCATTTTATTCTAAGACTACAGTCTCTGTTCCCAGACTTTTCTATGAGGGGAAATATCCTCTCAACATTTGCCCTGTTAAACCCCTTAAAATCCCATGAATTTCAATAAGATCACTTCTCAATCTTTAACCGGTTTGGCCTTTGCTTATAAGACAATCCCTCTATGTCAGGGATCATCATGGCAACAGCTAATTGTACTCCAGCACAATCCGCAACCTCATGGCTCAGCTTATACCCCACTTTACCATCAAGCCAGGTTATCGATCTGGTTCAAAGGAGAGTGCAGGATGGCATACCACAAGCAACACAAAGCATACCTGAAAATGAGGTGTCAACTATTAAAGCTACCAACCAGGACTACTTGCATATCAAACTGCATGGGCAAGAAGAAGTGATAGACAGAGTGAAGCAATCTCACAACCAATCCTGCCATGTTCATTTGTGAATGATGGTGAACAATTGAACAATTCACTGAAGTGGGTAGCTCCACAAATATTCCTCCATTCCCGAAGAAGGGTTTATGCCCGAAACGTCGATTCTCCTGTTCCTTGGATGCTGCCTGACCTGCTGCGCTTTTCCAGCAACACATTTTCAGCTCCACAAATATCCCCATCCTCAATGATGGAAGAGCCCAGCACATCGGTGCTAAAGATACAGCTGAAGCATCCACAGCAATTTTCAGCCAGAAGTGGCGAGTGAATGATCCATCTCAGCTTCCTCCAGTGGTCCCCAGCAATTCTGATGCCAGTTGTCAGCCAACGGGATTCCCAGGGAAGATTTATGCTGCCCTCCACAATGTCTCCGACATTGACCTCAACTGTAGTGATTTGAGCTAGATGCACAACTCCTACCTTAATACCTAACCCAGGAAGTTTAATTTCTGGTATAACTTAGTGATGAATAGCATAACCTAATTTATTAAAACCGCCAACCTCTCACCTCCACCTTCCACCTACTCAACCACCACTCCCAAACCACAATCACCTAGTGAACAGTACTAACTGCGATAGCCTCTGGTCAGATCATATACCACTTTAGCCAAACTGCTACTCTCCAACTGACTACCTACCTTCTGAGCCACCTACCCAACTCTTGTGACTCCCATTATCCTCCCGTAGACACAATTCACATTCCCTGTGACCCAATTTCACATATCCCCATGCACCGAATGACTCTTACCCACTCCTTTGAAAGCCTCAAGACCGTTTAAAAATGGCAGCTGAAGCAAAAAGGGGCTGTGATTCCTCTGCCATTGTGGATAGCCATGATGAAGCATGGTTACTACAGCCAGCTATGGCAACAAATAAATGATAGCGCTGCCAATATCTTTGAGGTTGATGGTAGTCCTCCTAGCATCACCACTGTCTTGACAATCTGCTGATCCTTCTTGTTTTTGTTTGTAGGCCATTACTGCTAAAAGAGAGAACAAGAAGAAAGTTCTCTGTATGCGAGTGAAAGAAATGGAAGCCAGGATTCAGAGCTGACATCCGGCACCAGCTATTGCATTGAGCTATGTCGCAACAGATGCAAAAGGACCACTTTGATCTCTTTAGTTGATGCAGCAACACTGGATTGATATGGAGTGTTTTAAGAGTAAATAACAACTTATAAATATATAGTACTTGTAATAACAAAATGTCCCAAAACACTTCACAGGCATATTGAACATTATAACAGGAGGCCCCCAAGGAGATTTTAACGAGCTGAATATTAAAGAGTGCCTTAAAGAAGAAAAGCGAGGTAGAGAGGTGTAGGGAGGGAATTTCAGAGCCTGATGCGCAGGCAAACTGACAATATGGTCATTATTTAATTGAAGGAAATTTTGGCCAAACAGTATTGGATGGCTGGGAAGCAGTCTGATAATTGAATAACAATGGAAGAGTCAGAAGTGGTGGTGAGGCAGGGCTTGCGAATGTATATGACAGAACTAACCCTGTGCTTTCAAGTATGTTGCCTGAGGGCAGCATATAAAGGAGAAATAAGAGGAGATCAGCAATAGATCCTGGGGCAATAAATAAACAGTGAAGGGGAAGAGACTCGCTGACTATTGGTAGGTGGATAAAAATAGAAACAGGTGAGAGTGATCACACCCAGCTGGAAGACAGTGGAGAAGCATGGGAGAAAAATAAAATGTATCTAACTACATGCAAGATTATAAAAAACTCCAATAGGAGAAGAAATAGGAGAAGAAACTGGCCTTTATCACATGCACATCAGGTGGAGTTTGTGATTTTACCAAGATTGTTGCAGTACTGTGGCAGGGGCTAGATGGATGGCAATTTGAAAAGAAGAATGTTGACAAGGGTTAGTTAATTAACGGAGGAAGTCAGGAGGGGACATAACATAGTCACAGTGTTTTTGTGGAAATAGGAATAAACGAGCAGGTAGGTCTCATGGTCAAAATGAGCAAATCGATAGCATAATGGGAGAGATTGGAGGCAAAAAGATGAGAGTTCAGGTCTAAAACAGGGAAAAACATTCAAGAAGGTTTAGTCAGCAGGCTACAAGGAAGGAATACAGCAGAGGGAACTGACTGGACTGCTTCAATGTTAAATCCTTGAATTCAATTATGGAGATGGGAATGAGACAACAGAGATGACGATGAGACAATAGAGATGACATTTCTCAGTAGAGAAAAGGAACTGTGAGAATTATCTTTATATTCCAGGACCTTGGAATTGTAAGTAGTTTACGAGATGAGAGAAAAAACCTACAGGCTTTTCAAAGGTTTTTTCTGATCAGGTGGAACAGGGTGGAAAGGTGCACAGTCTGGAGCCTTAATCCCCAGTAAAATAGAGTTTCATTGAAAAGTTTACATATCATATTGCATGCATGAATGCAGATTCACAATGACCAGCACAGATTGGTGACACGGGGTGGTGCTTAGTGTAACAGATTGCTAGTCTTTCACAGCTACTTCCTGCAGCTGCCTTTATCTACATACATGTTCAAATTTGTCTCTTCTCAGGGCACACCAACACTGAGCATCAATAGTCTCCAAGCTGATGCACCTGCTAAACATAGTGATGCCATCTGAGCCCCATGAGCTCAGACCTGCTTGACCTTCACACAGTTTGTTATTTGGGGAAGGAAATGTATGTGCAGCCCTGAAATACTAGACATAAGAAACACCAAAATCCTGGCAACATAACTCAATTCAATTTAGAAAAGTAAAATGTATTAGTTTGTTGGACCTTTGCTAGTGTTTGTGACATATATCAGATTCCAAAGCCTTGACCTCAGTAAAACGTTTTGTTTTGTTCAAAATAAAACTACATTTTATGGGCCTCCTCAAAGACCTGAAATAGACACAGTTAATGAAAATTTTAAAACAATGATCAAATCTGAGGGAAATGCCACCTCTGGGGTGGGAAGCAGGTTTCTAATATATGTTTGTTAATTTTCTTTAAACAAAATATAAACGATTAAATTTCTGTAATGTGCTCTGGATGTAATTTGGACATCAAAACCTGTGAGATTTTGTGCTGGTTGTAAATTTGGGGCAAATGGTGCTAAAAATCCAGTTAATCCAAAGGTAACTCCAGATGATTGTTTTTCACATTCACTAGGGGTCATTTGTTGCAAGTGTTTGTTCTCTGACTGACAATGTTTCTTTTTGTAGATTGGTAGGTCTGTAGCTCTTAGTGCTGAGGCCTGATTGAGCTGGCACTGTTATTTTCAATGGTTACTGTATAAGCTTTTTATATTAGTGTGTGTATGAACACCTGTGACACTCAGTTCTCTTGTTTCGTATCTGTATCTAGTTTTTGGTCAAATGTATACATGTTTTCTGTCATCCTTTATTTCTCTCTGTATATGTTTTGGAGCACTTTGTGTTTACGGGAAAACTCTCAGTGGCATCTGCTATACTGGGCAAGTGGTAGTCAAGTTCAAAAATGCTGATCTACTAATCCGTAAGTGAATCAAGCAGATGGTTGGGAAGTTGTAGTTTCCTTCTGCTGTTTAAAACTTTTTGTTTCCATCTACATACTGTACAAGTGATCAGCAAAGTGACAGCATTGACATCCAGCGGTGTGGCTTGAAGCTGCTTTGGATGCTGTTTTGTAAATCTAATATTTTGGAATTTTTGCTTGTTGTGTTTGGCATTGGGAAAATTCTGCCAGAACATTTCAACTTTTTCCTTCCATCTTCAGCCTCTGAGTGATATTTGGATAAAAGGGTTTACATCTGATTTGCCAAATAGTTTAAGTGAAATGTAGCAAAAGTCGAAGAAGATTTAAGGGAGTGAAAACTTGCATGTATAAATAAAAAACTACTCTCCTTGACCTTTTTTTACCAAGTAGTTTCTCAAATTTGAGTGTTTTTAAGTAAAATCATAAGCATGTCACATTTGGGTATTGTAAAATATAATTAAAACCATAGATTGTTTTAAACGTCCCAGAAATCCTTGCTATGATATGACTGCATATATCTTTAAGAGATGAAATATTTTCATGTCACATGCATTCCCTTTCTTGGAGATGGTGAAACTGGAGATAAATCCAAAATGTGGGATGCTATAGTAAGAGGGGATTTAACTGCAAAGGGAGTAAATAGACTTTTCTGAGGCCACAAATAAGAATCCCACGATGGTACGTTGTCTCCCTGGTGCTAGGGTCAAAGATGTCTGGAATAATGACAGGCCATTCTAAAGTGGGAGAACGAACAGCCAGTAGTCATAGAACATATCAGTACCATTGATATAGGTAAAAAAAAAAGGATGAGCTCCTAAATGTAGAATACACAGAGTTAGAAAGCAATTTAAAAAGTAGGACCTCAAGTGTAATAATCTCAGGGTTATAACCAGTGGCACATGCAAGTCAGAGTAGAAATAGAAGTAAATATCAGATGAATATGTGACTGGAGATGGGCTGCAAGAGGACACTTTCAGATTTCTGGGATATTGAGACTGATTCTGGAGGAGGGGAAACCAGTGTAAGTTTCAAAGAGTTGCATCTGGGTAAGGCTGGAACTGATGTCCTGGGGAGGGGTATTTGCCATTACAGATGGGAAGGGTTTAACCAAAAATGGCAGGAAGTTGGAAACCTACACAGGGAGAGGGAAGACAAGAGAAGGAAACAAGGGCAACAAAGAAGATTGAGAAGGAAGAAGTGAGAGAATTCAGGGACCGAAGTCAAACAGGATCACAGCGCAAAATGTGAACAGCACAATGAGTGTTGTAAAGACAAGTCTTAAATGCCTAGTTTAATGTACATTAAGGGGATTCTCAATAAAGTGAATGAATTAGTCTTTCGAAAGATATGAACAGGTATAATATAGTTGGGATTACTGAGATGTGGCTACAAAGCGACCAGGGGGATGGCAGCTGAATATCCAAGAGTATTTAGATTTTAAGAATGTCAGGAAAAAGCAAGGAAAAAGAGATGGTTCAGCCCGGCTGATTGAAGAGGAAATTAACAAACATAGTGAGGAACAATATTAGCTCCAGTGAAGTGGAACCTGTACAATTACAGTTTAGAAACACCAAGAGGCAGAAAATGATAATGGAGATTGTATATAGACCCACAATCTGTAACGATAATGTTGGAGAAAGTATTAATCAGGAAAATAGAGACAAAAGCAAAAAGGTTACAGTTGCAACAATGGGTGACTTTAATCTGCATAACATTAGGAAAGTCAAATCAGTGACAATATCATAGAGGAGAAATTCCAGGCATGTATACAGAATAGTTTCTCTAGATCAATACATTGAGTAACAACTGGGGAACAGACAAAAGCAAAAAAGGTACAGTTGCAACAATGGGTGACATTAATCTGTATAAAATTGGGAAAGTCAAATCAGTAACAATATCATAGAGGAGAAATTCCTGGCTTGTGTATAGAATAGTTTCTCTAGATCAATACATTGAAGCGCAACTAGGGAACGGGCTATCATAGACCGAATATTGCACACAATCAAACAGCAATAATTGATAATCTAGATATGCGAGGCTCCTGAGGAAGCTGGAATAGAATGTAATGAATTCCTTCATTAAGACAGTGACATAACTTATTCTGAGACTACGGCCCTGAAAATCACCAGTCTAAATCTGGAAACGATAACATGAGCTGTCTCTAATGGACTGAGTTAAAAAAATCACACAACATCAGGATACAGGCCAACAGGTTTATTTGGAAGCACTAACTTTCAAAGTGCTGCTGCTTCATCAGGTAGCTGTGGAGCAGGATTATAAGACACAGAACATATAGCAAAAGATTATAGTGTCATACAGCTGAAATGATATATTGAACAAACCTTCATATAATGGATTGGGGAACATTACTTAAAGAGTTGGTGGACAGGCAATAACAAAAAATTAAAGAACATAGATTAACTACAGCAATTTTGTTTTTGCCCCTAACAGAAATGAAAATGGGAAAGATAGCCCAAACATGGTTAAGAAGGGAAATTAAATATAACATATAAGCATGGAGAATACTAAAGGAAAGCAGCAGACCTGAGGACTGGGAGCAGTTGAGATTTCAGCAAAAGGAGAACAAAAGGATGATGAAGAGGATAAATAGAGAGTACAAGAGTATGCTTAAGGAAACATAGAAACTTTTTCAATTAATTTGTATCAGTATATGAAGAGAAAAAGATTGAAGACAAGTGTAGATCCTTTACAATCAGAAACAGGGGAAGTTATAATGGGGAATAAAGATGACAGACCAATTAAACACATACTTTCTTCACAAACTAAGACATAAATAAAGACCCAAAAACATTGGTAAACCGATGGGATAAGTTGGGATGGGGTTGGACAGAAGGAAAATCAGTATTTGTAGGAAAATGATATTGAGATATTGATTAAATTAAACAATAATAAATCTCCAGGGCTTGATAGTCTACATTCCAGATTACTTAAAGAATTGGACTTAAAAATAGTGGAAGTATTGGTAGTTATTTTTCAAGATTCTATAGACTCTTAGAACAGTTCTGATGGATTGAAGGGGTGTGAACATAATCCCACTATTTAAAAAAAGGACCAGGTAAAAACAGTTTATACCAGGCTACAGTAGACCGGCTAGTCTGACATCAGTCATGGGGAAATTACTAGAGTTCATTGTAAAAGGTTTAACAATACTCGCAAAACAGTAACAGAATCAGCATGGATTTACTAAAGGGAAATCATGCTTGACAAATCTACTGGAATTTTGCTAGAATGTAACTGGCAGAGTTGATAATGGGGAGCAATTAGATGTAGTTTACTTGGAGTTTCAAGAAGCATTCAATAAGATCCCATGAGAAATTAACATGTAAAATTAAGTGCATGGAATTGGGGTAATATATTTACTTGAATAGAGAAGTGGTTGACAGTGAGGAAACAAAGAATCATAATAAATGGGTCTTTTTCTGCGTGGCAAGCAGTGACTAGTGAGATACCACAGGGATCAGTGCTAGGACTCCATCTATACACAACATATGTTAATAATTTAAGGGGAAAGAACTAAATGTTATCTCTTCAAATTTTCAGACAACACAGAGCTGAGTGTGAGGGTGAGCTGTGAGAAGGATGGGCTTAGAAGAGGATGAAGAGATTTGGACAAGTTGACTGAGTGGGCAAATACATGGCAAATTAAGTATAGCGTGGATAAATGTGAAGTTATCCATTTTGATACTAAAATAGGAAAGCAGATTATTATTTTAATGGAAATAGATTGGAAAATGGAGAGGTGTAACAAGACCTGCGTGTCCATGTATCTCTATCACTGCAAGTAAGCAAGCAGGTGCAGCAGGTGGCTGAGAAGGCAAATGGTATGTTGGCCTTAACAGCAAAAAGGATTCAAGTACAGGATCAGGGATGTCTTGCTAGAATTATACAAGGACTTACTGAGATCACACCTGGAGTGGTGTGTACAAGTTTTAATCTTATTTGAGGAAGGTTGCTCTGGCTGTGGTGGGAGTGCCATGAAGATTTACCAGACTGACCCCTGACGTGGCAGGAATCTATGACTCTATGACTAACTTATGAAGACAGACTGGATCAATTAGCACTATATTCAATGGAGTTTCAAAGAATGAGGCAGAGGGAAATCTCAGAATCTTGTAAAATTCTAACAGGGCCAGACGGGTAGACGCAAGAATGATGTTCTTGATGACTAGGGGTCACAGTCAAAGGAAACCAATATTCCATTCAGAACTCAAATGACAAGAGACTTCTTCACCTTGGGACAGTGGCGAGCCTATGGAATTCTCTGCCACAGAAAGTAGTTGAGGCTAAAACATTCAATGTTTTCAAGAAGCAGTTGAATAGTTCTTAGACCCAGAGGAATCAAAGGGTATAATGAGAAAGTGGGTACTGAGTTGGATGATCAGCCAGGATTATATTCAATGACAGAGCAGGCTTGAAAGGCCAATGGCTTACTCATGCTCCTGTACCTCCAGAAACTGACATGTTTTCCTCAAAGATTACCAATGCCACAGTTTCTGTTTGTTGATTCAAAAGCAAAATATTCCACTGACAACAAATCAGGTTTTAAAATTTAAACATGTTTGAATTACTCAGGCATATTCAGAAACAGAAAATAGTTAACACTGAAAGTTCTGATGAAAACACCACTGACCCAAACCCACCTCCGGTGGGTCTTCCTGATTCATTGAGTTTTACAGCATTTTATATTTAAACCATGCAGATGATGATTTGAGATCAGCAGGGCTGACTGTATGTCTGAATCAGATTAGAATTATCTGTTTCTCTAGGTAAACCACATTGGCATGATTATACTCAAAATTACTCAACCACAGGCAGCACCTTCTGACGTATTGCAATTCTGTACCTCCTCTGGAATATGGTCACAGATAAAGCTTTTTTTCTCTCTCTCTCTCTCTCTTTCTTCCCCCCCCACACCCACCCCCCACCCCCCACCTCCCGCTGCCATGTCCTGTGATCTCGGCTCTGGCCCTGCCATTTCCCATGACATGCAGTGTGAATCAGTAATTATAGTCTTACAGTATTTGCCTACAGTAAAGTTTCACACATACCTTGTTTTGCTATTCATCTCTTTAGCTTCTTCCCATTGTGTTGCTTCCCATTGTACTGCGCCCAGCATCATCTTCATCTTTCTTCTCAGCCTATCCTTGCTCCTCATTCCCAGGCTGTCTTCAAGTCAGTGGTGCCATAAGGTAAACAGACCCACTTCACCTGCTTCTCACCTCTTGAAACCAAGATATCTTAAGCTCAAAATTATTTTTCTAGTTCTCTATTGAACATTTCTAAGACCGCCATACCGCACATTATTAAGAGACCCAATTCTGGATCAGTGGTGCTGGAAGAGCACAGCAATTCAGGCAGCAGCTGTGCTCTTCCAGCACCACTGATCCAGAATCTGGTTTCCAGCATCTGCAGTCATTGTTTTTACCTTATTAAGAGACCAAAGCTGACTGCAGAATATTGGATGCAGTCTGACCAGTGATCTGTGCATAATAAAATGAAATTCCTTTGGTTTGTTCTGAACAGAAAGGTTCCACAGACAGTCATGAAATAATTTTGGCAAAAGTGCCAGTGTGAGTCTTGTACCTGTCCTCTGTATCTAGCCCGCAGCTCAAATAATGTTACATAATTAATGTTGTCAACTTGTCAAGTTCAGCTTCAGAAATAACGGAGGCATCTTGAAGAATCTTGTAATGTCTATTCATTCTGTCTCATATTTGAAGGAACTTTTATGTCCATTAACATGTTTACTGAAATGTTGGAAGGATATTTACTTTGGAAGTTTCTCTTCATTTCTATGTTCTAACCATAGAATTGCTACAATGTGGAAGGAGACCATTTGGCCCATTGAATCCACAACAAACCTCCTAAGAGCATCCCATCCAAACCCAGTCCCCTGTAACCCTGCATTTCCCATGGCTCACCCACCTGTCCTGCACATACCTGGACACTATGATGCAATTTAGCATGGCCAATCCAACCAATCTGCACATCTTTGGACAGTGGAAGAAAACCAGAGCACCCAGAGGAAACCCTCACAAAGATGAGGAAAACAAGCAAACTCGACAGACAGACAGTCACCCAAGGCTGGAACTGAACCCAAGTCCCTGCAATTGTGAGGTGGCAGTGCTAACCACTGAACTACTGTGCTGCCCTATTTGTATAAAATATTAGTATTTATTTTTTGTAAAATACTTGTAAAATAAATGCCAACATTCAAGTTATCTTCTAAATTAGTTGAAGTTCCTGCGTGCTAACTTCAAATATCAGGACACAGATTCTCAACTGTAGAGTTTTGCAGTTTCTCTCCAGTTAATTAATGAACTGCTTTTCTGATATCAACAAATTCACATTTTCTAATATTATAATTCATATGCCAAACATTTGCCCACTCACTATCTAAATCCCTCTGTAGATTAAATGCCCTCTTGAAAATGATTTTCTTACCTATCTTTATGTTATTAATATATTTAACTACTATACAGTTGGTCCCTTCATTCAAGGTATTGATATAAAATTTTAAAGTAGTTGAGACCTGGGTACTGGTCCCAGTTGTAACTTACTAATACCAACATGACCCATTCATCCCTATTCTCTGCTTCCTATTAATTGATCAGTCCTTTATTCAAACTAATATACTTGCCCTGACACCTTGGGCTCATACTTCGAGAGGTAACATTTGATATTTGGCATTTTATCAAATAACTTTTGGAAATCCAAGAACACCACATATACATTTTTCTTAAATGGAATAAATTCTCACAGAGTGTTCTGAGATATCTGCTTCTCCACTATTGTGGTTTTTAGCTTATTTTCCCAGCTCAACTTAGCAGATTCTGCCTTCCGGTTAATTGTCTTTACTTAATTGTCAAAACTGGTCTTAGACCCTTGTCCAAGTGAAAATAGAATGTGAAATTCAATCATGATTTTAAAATGAGTTGCCTTGATGTTCCTTCACAATAAACTTATTCATTATTCCCATTTCATCGTACACTACCAGGTTTAAATAGTCTGCTCCCTGATTGGCACTAGGATGGACTCGTTTAAGATTTATCCTGAAGACACCATATAACTTACCTTCTTGGCTCCCTTTGACAATGTGATTTATCTGATCTTAATGAAAATTAAGATCATCCACAATTATTGCCATACCTTTGTTCTATGCCCATCTGCATTAATTCTTCCTGTTTAATGTTATGCTCAAGGGACCAATGACCTACTCTCAAGTATGTTCTGCCTAATTGTCTGCATTTTCCAGAATTTTGGGAGATTTGAGAGGGGAAAGGGAGGGAGGGATTGGTGTTTTGCTGTGGGAGCTTCCTTGGAAAAGGACCTTTGTTTTCCTTTTTTTAAAATTCACATGTGGGAAGTTGGCTGGCCAGCATTTATTGCCTGTCCCTCGTTGCCCTTGAGAAGGTGGTAGTGAGCTGCCTTTTTGAACCACTGCAGTCCACATTAGATTAGATTAGATTACATTACAGTGTGGAAACAGGCCCTTCGGCCCAACAAGTCCACACCGGCCCGCCGAAGCGCAACCCACCCATACCCCTACATTTACCCCTTACCTAACACTACGGGCAATTTAGCATGGCCAATTCACCTGACCTGCACATCTTTGGACTGTGGGAGGAAACCGGAGCACCCGGACGAAACCCACGCAGACACGGGGAGAATGTGCAAACTCCACACATGCAAGTTCTACCCACATGCTGTGGGTTGACCCACAGTGCCACTAAGGAGGAAATTCCTCATGAAGGGGTGCACTCAGTGGAAAGCCTGTTTCTTGTTTTTCTGTTTACTTGTTCATGGGAGTTGGGCATCATTGGTTCGGCCAGCACTTATTACCCATCCCTGAAGAAAATGATGTGCCATCTTCTTGATGCACAGTAATCCTGTGTGCAGGGACATGCACAGTACTGTAAGGATGGGATTTCCAGGAATTTGCTCCAGCAACAGTGAAGGAACAGCAATATAACAAGTCAGAATGGTGTATGACTAAGGTAGAACTTGCATGTAATGGTATCCCAATGGTATGTACTGCCCTTGTCCATTTAGTTGGTAGAAGTTCCAATTCAGAAGATGGTGTCAAAGAAATTTCAGTGACTTGCTTAGGTGATTTTTTTAGATGGCATACACTGTTGCTGTTGTGGTGAAGGGTGAGAATATACAAGGTGGTGGATGAGATGCCAATCACACGGGCAGCTTTATACTGGATGGTGTCTCGAATGTTGTTGGAATTGTAGCCATCCAGTTAAGTGGAAAGTATTCCATCACACTCTTGACTGTGCTTTGTAGCTTGTGGCTAGGCTTTCAGGAGTCCGGAAGCACACTAATTGCCACAGAATTCCAAGCCTCGGATCAGCATTAATCACAACAGCATTTATATGGCCAGTCCACTTCAGTTTCTGATCAGTGGTATGAGTGTGGAAGATTCAATAACTAATGCCAATAAATGTTAAGAAGCAATGGTTAGATTCTCACATGTAGGAGATGGATTGCCCGACATTTGGATGGTGAAGGTCTTGATGTATATGGGCATAGACTGCTGCACCATCGGAGGAATTGCAAATGGTGCTGAACATTGTGCAGTCATTAGCAAACACCTCCACTTCTGACCTGATAGAGCTCTTACAGCAACAACTATTTTCCTTTTGCTGGCATGAGTCCAACTAGAAGGAGGCTTTCCTCAAGTCCCACTGATACCAGTTTTGCTCAGGCTTCTTAATGTCATAGGCAAAAGTGAGGACTGCTTCACCAGTTTCCTCATTTTCCCTCGCCCCACCTTATCCCAGCTCCAACCTTCCAGCTCAGCACGGTCCTCATGATCTGTCCTACCTGCCGATCTCCCTTCCCATCTATCCGCTCCATCCTCCCCTCTGACCTACCACCCTGCTCCTCAGATGCTGCCTGACCTGCTGTGCTTTTCCAGCACCACTCTGATCTAAACTTCTTAAAGCCGCAGTCAATCAAACACTATCTCAATGTCAAGGGTGATCACTCTCACCTCACTTTACATTTTGTCAATTAATTTATATTTGGAACAAGGTTGAAATGAGGTCAGAAACCAAGTGATCCTAGCAGAAGCCATACAGTGCGTGAGTGAGCACATAATTGCTTTGCAAGTGTTGCTTGCTAGCACTGTTGACAATGCTTTCCATTCCTCTACTCATGTTTAAGAAGAGATCAATTGGTAACTGTTTGAGTTGGAGATTTCTTGCTTTTTTGTGTACAACTTAGCTGGGCAATTTTCTGCATTGTCTACACTAGTGGTCACAGCACCTGGAACTGCTTAACTAGAGGCGTAGCTAGTTCTAGAACATGTGTTTTCAGTTCTATTGTCCGCAATATTGTGAAGACCCACAGCTTCTGCAGTATCCAGTGTTTTCAACCATGTTTTGACATCATGTGGGCGAACTGATTTGCTCAAAGATTGGTATCTGTGATGCTGGGGACCTCTGCAGAAGGCCAAGATGAATGATCATCTGGCTAATTTGGATATAAATACTTCACTTTTTTTTGCTCTATTCTGTGCAGGTCAGGTGAATTGGCCATGCTAAATTGCCCATAGTGTTAGGTGAAGGGGTAAGTGTAGGGGAATGGATCTGGGTGGGTTGCACTTCGGAGGGTTGGTGTGGACTTGTTGGGCCGAAGGGCCTGTTTCCACACTGTCAGTAATCTAAATCTAAATCTAAGTAGAATCTGGGCAATATCCAGGCTTTGGGCTAACAAGTAATATTCACACCACAGAAATATCAAACAATCTAACCACTGCCCTTGACATTAAATGAATGATACCATCATGGAATCCCCCACTGTCAACATACTTGGGGATGGTACTTGCCATTTAAATACGGTGGCTATAAGACAGCAGGTCAGAGGCTAGGAATACTGCAGCGAATAACTCACCTCATGAATCTCCAAAACCTGTCCACCATCTACAGGCACAAGTCAGGACTGCCAGATGAAATATTCCCCACTTGCCTGGTCTAGTGATGCTCCAACAACACTCAAGAAGCTTTACACTATCCAGGACAAAGAAGCCCACTTTATTGGCACTACATCCACAAGCATCCACTCCCTCCACCACTGATGCTCAGTAACAGCAATGTGTACTGTCTACAAGATGCAATACATAAATTCACTCAGGACCCTCAGATTCATTTCCATCAGATAGACAAGGGCAGCAAATACATGGGAACACCATTACCTGCAAGTTGCTTCCAAGCCACTCCTGACTTGGAAATATATCATTGTTCCTTTACTGATGCTGGGTCAAGAATATGAAATTTTCCATTGTAGGTCAACCCACAGCAGGTGGACTGCAGCAGTTCAAGAAGACAGCTCACCATCATCTTCTCAAGGGCAAATAGGGAAGGCAATAAATGCTAGCCAGTCAGTCCCAATGATGGCCATGTCCCACAAGTAAATGAATAAAAAAGCCAACCATTATTAACAAATGAATATGCCAAGGCTGTAGACAGACCTGATTCGGGGTGGTGGTGGGGTCACTTAGCCTGTCTATAGTGCACTGCTTTCGCTATTTGTCCTACAACTTGTCCAATGTTATAGCTTCACCAAGTTCACTTCCATTTTACATATGCTACACCTGGCATGCTCTCCTGCATTCATCATTGAACCAGGGTCAAACTCCTTGCCTGATGAAAATGGTAGACTGGGATCAAACAATTCACCTATACTTCATTGCAACTGTGTCCGTCATAATATACATTCCTACAAGTTCATATCATCACTCAATGAACAGCAGGACACTAGGAAGCTGAGAGGAACAGAGTACAGGCTCACAGATCCCTAAAGGCAGCAGGTCAGATTATTAGTGTAGTTAAGAAGGCACATGGGATATTTGCCTTCACCAGTCATGGCATAGAGAACAGAGAAGTTATGTTGGGGCCATAGCTAGAATACCGTGTGCAGTTGTGATCAGCACATTATGGGAAGGATGCAATTGCATTGGAGGGGGTGCAGAGGAGATTCACCAGGATGTTGCCTGAGATGCAGAAGGTTAGCTATGAATGAGGCTGGATAGGCTCAGGGTATTTTCTTTAAAGCAGAGAAGGCTGAGAGGGAATCTCATTAAGGTGTATAAGATTATGAATTGCATGGTCACAGTGGACAGAAAGCAGTTGTTTCCCCTTAGTTAAGCATCTATAACAAGGAGGCATAACTTGAAGGTGAAAGGCAGAAGATTCAGAGGAGAATTGAGGAAAAAGATGTCTTTTCACCCAGAGGGAATCTGGGATACACTGCCTGGGATGGAGGCTGAAGCAGGTCACCTTACAACCTTTAAGAATTGGATGAACACAACATTCATTAGCAGAGGGATTGAACTCAAGAGTCGTGAAGTGATGTTACAGCTATACAGGACTTTGGTTAGGCCACATTTGGAGTACTGTGTGCAGTTCTGGTCGCCTCACTTTAGGAAAGATGTGGAAGCTTTGGAGAGGGTGCAGAGAAGATTTACCAGGATGTTGCCTGGAATGGAGAATAGGTTGTACGAGGATAGGTTGAGCGTGCTAGGCCTCTTCTCATTGGAACGGAGAAGGATGAGGGGTGACTTGATAGAGGTGTATAAGATGATCAGGGGAATAGATAGAGTAGACAATCAGAAACTTTTTCCCCGGGTACAACAGAGTGTTACAAGGGGACATAAATTTAAGGTGAAGGGTGGAAGGTATGGGGGGATGTCAGGGGTAGGTTCTTTACCCAGAGAATGGTGGGGGCATGGAATGCGCTGCCTGTGGAGTGGCAGAGTCAGAATCATTGGCGAACTTTAAGTGGCAATTGGATAGGTACATGGATGGGTGCTTAAGCTAGGACAAATGTTCGGCACAACATCGTGGGCCGAAGGGCCTGTTCTGTGCTGTATTGTTCTATGTTCTATGTTCTATAACATTCAAGGCTATGGGCCAAGTGCTGATAAGTGGGATGAGTGTAGATTCAGAGTAGCTTTTTGTCAGTGCTGACTCGATGGACTGAAGAGCCTCTTCTGTGTTGAATGATTCTATGATTTTATCAGCCATCTTAGACTTGGTCCCTTCATCTAAATGATTAGTATAGTTTGTAACAAGTTTCAATATCATTTCAAACTCCTTTTCACAAACCCTCAAGGGCTCTATTTGAGATTTATTCGACATTTCCTTTTTGATTTAAGACCATAAGACTGTAAGACATAGGAGTGGAAGTAAGGCCATTCGGCCCATCGAGTCCACTCCGCCATTCAATCATGGCTGATGGGCACTCCACTTACCCGCATTCTCCCCGTAGCCCTTAATTCCTTGTGACATCAAGAATTTATCAATCTCTGCCTTGAAGACATTTAGCGTCCCGGCCTCCACTGCACTCTGCGGCAATGAATTCCACAGGCCCACCACTCTCTGGCTGAAGAAATATCTCTGCATTTCTGTTCTGAATATACCCCCTCTAATTCTAAGGCTGTGTCCACAGGTCCTAGTCTCCTCGCCTAACAGAAACAATTTCCTAGCGTCCACCCTTTCCAAGCCAAGTATTATCTTGTAAGTTCCTATTAGATCTCCCCTTAATCTTCTAAACTCCAATGAATACAATCCCAGGATCCTCAGCCATTCCTCGTATGTTAGACCTACCATTCCAGGGATCATCCGTGTGAATCTCCGCTGGACACGCTCCAATGCCAGTATGTCCTTCCTGAGGTGTGGGGACCAAAACTGGACACAATACTCCAAATGGGGCCTAACCAAAGCTTGATAAAGTCTCAGTAGCACAACGGTGCTTTTATATTCCAACCCTCTTGAGATAAATGACAACTTGCATTCGCTTTCCAGGAGTTGCTGTCTCATTAGCTCCTTTATTAGTTGATGCAGTTTGATTATCTAACGTAACTTGTGCTTTTCTTTTCAGAACTTGTCACTTCAGATAGGAAATGATAGCAAAAAAAACCAAACAAAAAATACTCCATAATAAATACAGCAGCTTAGTTACCTCACCTAATCTCAAATCATGATTAACCACATTAAAGTAGTATGCTAGCCATATGTTGTGTGTCAAAATAATGTTACATTAAAAACTTAAATGCAGCAGCTCTTCACAGAATGTCTTGAAGTTGGTTCCTTCACACATAACCTCTCCATTAAACAGGAAATGCTTTTTTTAAGCTCTCAGTTCATGTACCTTGATTGTGTTGTGGAGTCAAAATCTGAAAGAGAACTGTGTTATAGAGACATGTAGAACTGCAATTCTACTTTTAAACCACACATTGGTTTTCTATACTAGCTCTGGTTTCATATATTCAATTGAGGAGTTCAATGCAGAGGGCAGAAGGAGAAAAGCAGTCACATCTTCACAATGGGGTTGACAAACTTATGAAAGCTTGTGTCTCAGGAATTGAAACCTGATTGGTAGAATTCAACCATGGAGTTCCTGGAAATATAGGCATGAACTCAGGAGCTTACACCAGATTTAAAGACTTTGAAGGAGGAGAATCAAGTGGAGGGGCTTTAGAAATGGAATAGTAGTTGCAATATTACTTGCATCAAGGATAGTGTTTCTTCGAGGAAATAGGTGATGATGCTTGTAGATTTTAAGAGGAGAGACAGACTGTACTGGGAGAAAGAACTAGTAACAATATCAGCTTAAGTTAAAATGTGTACAAAACCATGCATTGGTCATTCAAATTAGAAGGGACGATAAGAGATAAAAACAAAGTTGTAAAGAATGACTAACATTAAATTTGGAAGTTTTAGCTAGACTGAAGATTTAATAAACTATAAGTACATTGCAAAGCACATTAAAAACTATAAGTTAATAACATCGGCCAAAGTAACAGTATTATATTATAGATAAACAACATACATGTAAATGGTTAAACTAAAATGAAAAACATTAATAGAATTTATAAAATTGTGAATTCAGAATCCCAGAGGAAAGTAGATACAACCCATGCTACAATGGATAATCTCTGAGAAGAATACATTCATGCATATGTTCATATCCTGGAAGATTACACAAATATTCAAAATGCTGGATACCAGTGAAACATGGAGTACAACATGTAAAATTAACCTTGTGAAGCAAAGTGTAATTGCACATCATTGGAAATAAAATTAATCAAAATCCAACTAATACTCAAGTTACCGATTGTCTGTAAGGATTTAGATTAATTACTACTGTATATATTCAAATTATGCATTCACTTCTCAATGCTTAACCTTCTGGTGGGATTGATTGTTACCATGGATGTTGTTGAATCAAAGTGTTAGTTAATGCACGTCTATGTCTGACCTCATTTTCGATGACTTTGCCGAGGAGAAATTAATTACAATTCATTCTGTGCTGTACTGCATCCCACCACAGATTATTTACTATGTGTAATTCAATATAAATCCCGACTATTCAATTTAAAACAATTCAAAGTTAAGATAATTTAGGCATTTAGAGCCAGACAACACGGAAACAGTCCAACCAGTCCATGCCAACCATAATCTCAAACTACACTAGTCCCACCTGCATAACCCTTCAATATGAATGGAGAATTAAATTAAAAGATAGAAAAATAGTTAAACACTTTGTATAATTCTTTCCCTGATACCAATGAGCTATTTTGCTATTCAATTTTGAATTCATGTTGCCTGTCAATCTCTCTCTCACCAATACATTGTTGCCTTCCAAATTCAGCTGTCATCTTTCCCAAGATTCCGTGTTTAAACTTCTCCAGTTGGGTTTCAATTCTTCCCACCTCCACCCCTCCATTCTTCAAAGTTTTCTTTCTGTCTTTCTCATCAATGTCACAGCACATTTTGAAATGGCTCTTCTTCCTGCTTTCACAATGTTATACCTAGTGTGGTAATCCCAAGAACGCTTAAACCCCAGTAGTACCAGGACTTTCATCCCCTTAAGCTTGTTCTGCCATTCAATTAGATCATGAATGATCGGACTGAGGCTACAACTCCAAATTCCACCCTATTCTTGACAGGCCCAAACATCCCAAAGCCCAATAACCCACAACTTGGGTTTAAAGTGGGCCTTGGGTCTGCTGTCGGGCTGGGGGCTTAAGCCAGGAGTATCACCAGGATCCATATGTTCTGTCCCTGCACTTCATTCCAAACAGCTTTGGACTCCCATCATTAATCAAGAATCTGACTATCTCAATCACAAAAAATATATAACAAACTCACTTGTCACTTTCTAGACTTTCTGGAAGTAAGTTCCAAAAACTCAAACCTCAGAAAAACATTTCTCATTGCCCCTTAACCTTAAATGGGTGACATCCTATTTTCAAACTGGCTCTCCTAGTTCTGTCTCACAACAGGAAACATTCAGTCAGCATCCACCAGGTCATCAACTTCCCTCAGGATCTTATATGTTTCAATAAGACCACATCTCATCTTTCTAAACTCAAATGGATATAAGCTCAACTTATCCAACCTTTCCACATAAGATAACTACCTTCACACAACTCGGAACTGTTTCTCATGTACTTACATCCTTTCTTAAAAAAGGTTAAAGCTTTTCTCATGACTCCAAATAACAGACTCTGGGATGAGCAGAAACGTCAGGGAGGATTTATTCGAAACACAAAAATGCTGAGGGGTCATCACTGGATGAATGTTGAAGGATGTTTTCTCTTCTGGAAGAGTCTAAAACTAGGGGGTCATTGTTTAAAAATAAGAGGCCACCCACTTCAGTCAGTGATGAGGAAATATTATGAGTCATAGCGTCATAAAGATGTGCAGCACAGAAACAGACCCTTTGGTTCAATTCAGCTATCCCAACAAGATATCCTAAATAAATCTGGTCCCATTTGCCAGCACCTAGCCCATATCCCTCTAAATCCTTCCTATTCATATAGCCATTCAGATGTTTTTTTCAATGTCATTGTATCAGCTTCCACCACTTCCCCTGGCTGCTCATTCCATACATGCACCACCCTCTGTGTGACAATGTTGCCCTTTAGGTCGCTTTTAAATCTTTCCCCTCTCACATTAAATCTATACCCTCTAGTTTGTATTCCCCCACCCCAGGGAAAAGACCTTGGCTACTCACTCTATTCATGCCCCTCATAATTTTATAAACCTTTAAAAGGTCACCCCCAACTTCCGAGGCTCCAAGGAAAATAGCCCCAATCTATTCAGCCTCTCCCTATAGCTCAAACCATAGCAGCATTCTTGTGAATATTTTCTGAACCCTCTCAAGTTACACAATATCTTTCCTGTTGCAGGGAGACCAGAATTGCATGCAGTATTCCAATAGTGGCCTTACCAAAGTCCTGTAAGTCACAACATGATCTCCCAACTCCTATACTCAATGCACTGACAAGCATACCAAATGCCTTCTTCACTACCCTGTGTACCTGAGACTACACTTTCAAGGAACTATGAACCTGCACTCCAAAGTCTTTGTTCAGCAACACTCCCCAGGACTTTACCATTAAGTGCATAAGGCCTGCCCTGATTTGCCTTTCCAAAACATAGCACCTCACATTTATCTAAACTAAACTCCATCTGCTACTTCTGATCCCATTTGTCTTTGAAATTCCCTTCTTCAAAAGGCAGTGAAAACAGAATCTTTAAAACATGTTTAAGGTAGTAGATACGGCTCAGCAGAGGTTATTAAAGTTAGCAGGACAAGTAATAGGACAGAGAGTATGGGAAGACTCAGGAATCTGACTTCAGGCACAACAGATAAGGGAGACAACCATGAGAATTGGGGGGCAATCAGCACAGGATTGAGGGTGTTGTACCTAAATGCACGCAGTAGATGAAACAAGGTAAATGAGCTTTAGTACAGATTGATTTTGGCAGGTACAATATTGTGGGTACAACAGAGACATGATTGCAAGGGATTCAAGGCTGGGAACTAAACACCCAAGAATACCTGTCCTATCGAAAGGACAAGAAAATGAGAAGAGGGAGCAGTTGCCTTGTTAGTAAGAATGAAATTAAATCAACAGTAAGAAGCAATATAGGGTCAGAAGGCATAGGATCTGTGTGGATAGAGTTGAGAAATTACAAAGATTAAAAGACCCTTATACATGTCCCCCTAACAGGGGTCAGGATGTGGGGAAGAATGTCAAATCAGGAATTAGGAAAGGCATGTAGAAATGTACTATTATAATAATGATGGGAGACTTCAATGTGCAGATTGACTGGGAAAATCAGGTTCATAGAAGACCTCAAGGAAAGGAATTTGTGGAATGTCCACAAGATGGGGAAACTTGTGGAACAGATCACTAAAGAACAGGCAATTCAGCAGTTGATGATGTGTTATGAGACAGACTTGATTAGGGAGCTTACGGTGAAGGAACCCTTCGGGACAGTGGCCATAATATGATAAAATTCACCCTGCAGTTTGAGAGGGAGGAGCTGAAATCAGATGTAATCATATTACAATTGAGCAAAGAGAACTACAAAGACATGAGGGAGGAACTGGCCAGAATCAATTGGAAGGGGGGCCCAGCAGGAACCCTGTTCCCTCTGTTCATCTGTCTGTCCTTTCAATCCATCATGCAGCAATGGCAGGAGTTTCTGCAGGGAATTTGGGAAGCACAGCAGAAATTCATCCCAAGGATGAAGCAACATATTACAGGAGGACAAGACAACCATGGCTGACAAAGGAAGCCCTGAATGGTCTGGCCCTACTTCTCAGACTATATCCCCTTGTTCTAAAATCCTCACCCATTGGAAACAGTTTTCCTTTAGCTACCCTGTCTTTTCCTGTTAATAATTTGAAGACTTGATCAAATCATCCCTTAACCACCAACAAAATGCTGGAGCAGCTTGATGAGAGGATTTCAAAATGCAATTTCAAAATAACTAAAGGCCAAAGTATGAATTCTCCAAGGAATCCCTTCACTTCTTGGAATACATCTTCAACAGCGATGGATTAATGGCAGATACACAAAAGAAAAATCGCTACAGGTTTCCTACTTAGAAATCAGTTTCTGGCCTGCAAAGATTTTTAGAGATGATAGGCAAAATGTTTGCTTCATTTGGTGATACAACAGAACTACTGAGACAACTCCTGAGGAAATACAAGGAATGGTTGAGGAACCCACAATGGAATGGAGAAGACTACTTCTTAAGAAAAGAAAAAGCATATAGTAAGGTTAGTGGAAAGCCTTTAAAAACCAGCACATGACAAGTAGAAAAAAGCAATATAAGGGGTAAAGTTGAGGTATGAGGGTAAGCTAGTTTGTAGTAAAAATGATTGCTGTCGATTTTTTTCAGATATACAGATGGTAAGAAAGAGACAAGAGTAGACATTGGTCCACTGGAAAATGAGGCTGGAGAAGTTGCAATAGGGAATAAGGAAATGGCAGACGAGCTGAATAGGTACTTTATATCAGTCTTCACAATAGTAGACACTAGTAGCATAACAGAACTTCAAGAGACACAAAGGGCAGAGGTGACTGTGTTGGCCATCATTAAGGAGAAGGTGCTGGATAAGCTGAAAGATAGATATGGAGAGATCATAGCTAAGGAGATTGTATAGACATTAGTGGTGATTTTTCAGAAATCAGTGGAGGGAGGGAGGGTCCCAGAGGACTGGAAAATGGCTAATGTATCACTCCTGTATAAGAAGGGAGGCAGACAAAAGACAGGATACTATAGGGCAGTTAGCATGACTTGGTCAGTGCTAAGATTGTGGAGTCAATTATTAAGGAGGAGATTATGGTGTACTTGGAAGACATGGTAAAATAAGGCTGAGCTAGCATGGCTTCGTCAAGGCAAGGACACTCCTAACATATCTATTAGAATTCTTTGAGGAGGTAACAAGCAGGTTAGACAAAGTAGAGCTATTAAACATGATCTATTTGGCTTCCTGGAAGGCTTTTGACAAGGTGCTCCACAAGTGGCTGTGAAATAAGCTAAGAGCAAGGTTTTGGCATGGATAGAGGATTGGCTAACTGGCAGAAGGCAGAAAGTAGGGATAGAGGAATCTTTTTCAGAATGGTAGCCCATAACAAGTTGACAAGGGTCAGTGTTGGGACCACAATTATTCATGTTATACATTAATAAATTGGATGAAAGAACTGAGGGTATTGTTGCTACGTTTGCAGATGACATAAAGATAGGTGGAAGGACAGGTAGTGTTCAGGAAGTGGGGAGACTGCAGAGTGATTTGGACAGGCTGGGAGAGTGCGCAAAGAAGTGGTAGATGGAATTTATTGTGGTAAAGTGTAAGCTTATGCACTTTGGTAAGAAGAAGTGGCTTCAACTCTATTCTAAATGGGGAAAGGCTTTGGAAATTTGGAGCACAAAGAGACTTACGAGTCTTAGTTTGGGATCATCTTAAGGAGAAAGTGAGGTCTGCAGATGCTGGAGATCAGAGCTGAAAATGTGTTGCTGACCTGCTGCGCTTTTCCAGCAACATATCATCTTAAGGATAACATGGAAATTCAATTGGCAGTTAGGAAGGCAAATGCAACTTTAGCATTCATTTCATAAGTGGTAGAATACAAGAGCACAGACATGCAGTTGAGGCAGTATAAGGCTCTGGTCAGACCACATTTAGAATATTGAGAATGATTTTAGGCCCAGTATCAAAAGAAGAATGTGCAGGTCTTGGTGGGGATCCAGAAGGAGTTTACAAGAATGATGCTGGTGATGAAAGACTTGTCATATGAGCAGCAGTTTAGGGTTCTGGGTCTGTACCCAATGGAGTTTAGAAGGATGGGGTAGGGGGTTTCTCACTGAAACTTACAGAATAGTGAGAGGCCTGGATAGAGTAAACATGGTCCATCCACAATTAATGGTGGAGCAAACTTAATGGGCCGAATGGCTTAATTCTGCGCATACATACCTTATACTTATAAACGTTATTGAAAGGAAGAGTCGAGTCAAAGGGCTGAGTGGCCTAGTCTTGTTCCTTGATCCCTTGGAATAAATGACAATCCATTTGCCTTGTTAATCACTTCCTGTACCAGCATACTAATGTTTTGGTGATTCATGTACCAGGACATCAAAATCCTTCAGAGTTCTGCAATCTTGCTCCTTTGAAGTAATGCACTGCATTTCTATTCCCCCTGCCGAAGTGGACAAGTTCACATTTTCCTCTAGTGCACTCCAGACACTTATAAGTACTTATAACCTGTCACTTGTCACACTGCTTTTACCCGGTCCACAATTTAATGCAATAATAAAGTATGAAAGTATCAGGCAGTCTGACTTGTTAAGAGTGGAGCATTCAGACCGGTGGTAATAGGGTAGAGCCAACTGTTGCTGTTATTTCTCAGATTTAATTTTTACGCACAAAGGAGTGATTGCAGACTGCTTTTATCCTCTGCACAACTTATTTTCATAACTAATTTTGTATCATCACACATTTAGCAACTGGACATTCAGCCTCTTCATCCATCTTTCCGTTGTGTGTGAAAATTAAATCTGAAATGCAGCTCTGTACTAACAATAGCCAATGATTATCTAAATTATCATTACCACCTCTGTGAACTCTTCCAATGTTACCAGATCAGTCTGCTTACCGAATATTCAGTCGCTGCTCCAATCTTTGTTTCCGAGGTACCATCTCTATCCCACTCCATGGTAATAGAGTAAGATAAAGCTAGTCTGTTCTGATCTTGATGTTACATATGACCCCACGATATGCTTCCAGCCATGTGAGACTTCAACATCAAGAACATCCATTTCCACCTTCATAACATTGTCTTTCATGCTGTCTCAGCTCATCTGCTTCATATCTACATTGCCTTAGACTCAATTATTACAATTGATTTCTGACTAGTCTCCCTCATTTTATCCTCCATAAACTTAAGGGCATCAGAACATTGCTAACACACTTCTTTTTTAAACTAGCGCCAAATCTCTTTCGCCTAGTACCCATGTGCTCACTGACTGAACTTAACATCTGTTCAAGCAATATCTTGATTTTAAAATTCTCAACCATATTTACAAACTCTTCCATGGCCTCATCCTCACCATCCTCTGCATGAAAAAGTTGCCCCATAGATCCCTTACAAAATCCTTCTCCTCTCATGTTAAACCTGTGCCCTCTAGTTTTGGACGCACATACCCTGGGAAAAAAGACCTTGGCTATTCACCCTTGATGATTTTATAAACCTCCATAAGGTCACCCCTCAATCTCCAACACTCCAGAGAAAATAGCCCCAGTCTATTTAGCCTCTCCTTATATCTCATACCCTCCAACCCTGGCAACATCCTTGCAAATCTTTATTGCACCCTTTCAAGTTTCACTGTTCCTTTAGCAGGAAGACCAGAACTGAGCCCTGTATTCTCAAGGTGTCTTCACCAATGGCCACTTTGGCGAACAGCCAGAACATGACATCCCAACTCCTATACTCAATGCACAGACCAATAAAGGCAAGTGTACCAATCCCCTACTTCACTACCCTGTTTACCCATGGCTTCGCTTTCAAGGAACTGTGAATCTGCACTTCAAGGTCTCTTTGCTCAGCAACACTCCCCAGAACCATGCCCTGATTTGCCTTACCAAAATGCAAAGCCTTACATTTATCTAAATTAAACTCCATCAACCACTCCTCATCTATTAGCCTGTCTGATCAACTATTGATCATATATTATAAACCTGAGCATCTAGGAGGCATTGGTGTGACCACACCTGGGGCATTGGGTCCCTCTAGATTAGAGTGGTGCTGGAAAAGCACAGCAGTCCACTCTAATCTAGAATCTGGTTTCCAGCATCTGCAGTACTTGTTTTTATCTCATCTTCTCTCTTTCTATTCCTCAATAATCCTGTCACCTTCTGAAGCATTTGCATTCATCCAATCCCGACACTGAGCGGACCCAATTTTAATTATTCTTTTCACCATCAGTTTCTAGTCAGTCGGTTGTTTAGGCCCCAAGTTCAGGAATTCTTACTACACCTTGTTTTCCTCCTTAAAGATGCTTCTTAAATCCAACCATTTCTTCAAGTCTTTGGCCAACTGACTTGTTATCCCTTTAAAAGGCTCGATGTTGTATTTTGTTTTAAACTGCTCCTGTGAAGTACCTTGGAATAGGTCATGATGGTAAATACTCTGATTAAATAAACTTGTTACCTCCTGAAACTATAAAATAAAAGACATATGGAACTAACTCACTCTTTCTGCATATGTGAAACTAGCCCCTTTACTGCAAAAGTAGAATGGCTGGTGCAGATTGAATCTGCAATGGCAATGCATTTTGGATCCAAGCCTTTATCACACTATAAGATATAACTAACAATCATATGCAAGCTCTTAAGGCAAGCAAGTCTTCAATGAATTGTTTTCTTTTATTCAAGGTGTTCTCTAATAAATTGGGCATTTTTAATTTCCAGCATAGAATAGAAAACCTTTTTCTCAGACCTTAGGAGGGACTTCCCTTTCTATTCTAAGGTTCCTAATATTAAACTAGTTTAAAAATACTATTTTAGTTTAAGTTTTACCATCCCCAATTTTGTAATACAAATTTTAACACATAGGTCACTGAAAATAAAATGTCTGCACACAAAGATTAGTATGCTATACTTAGGAATTACAATTTATAAATTCCTCACTTCATCACAGCTATTTACTCCAGAATTGTCTTTCTTGAATCCAAATGGAATTTTCACATTTCTTGACATCAAGTTGCAACTGGAATAATTTTGCCCACTCATACTTTTTTTTCTAATAAATTCTTTCAGAGAATGTGGGGATTACTGGTGTGGCCAGTGTTGATTATCCATGTGAAGGCAGTGGTGTATTGCCTTCTTGAACTACTGGCACTCCCTCCGGTGCACGCCCATAGTACTGTGAAGAAAGCAGTTCCAGGATTCTGACTCAGCAATAGAGAAGGAATGCCAATGTAGTTCCAATACAAGATGGCAGTGGTGTTGACATGCATCTCCTGCTCTTGTTCTTCAAATCTGTAGAGGTCATGGGTTTAGATGGTGCTGTCAAAGGAGCCTTAATGGGTTACTGATGTGTATCTCTGATAGACAATGCACACCACTATCACTTCCATCAGTGGTGGAAGCAGTGAATGTTCAAGATGGTGGATGAGGCATCAGTCAACTTTGCGCAGCATTGGCCAAATTTAAATTAGGGACAGGATTTACTCACATTTGGAAAAATATGCTCTTATTAGCAATAGGCTGCATGGCTTTATGCAGGGACGTCATGTGTGACAGATTTGGTTGAGTTTTTGTGAGGAAGGAGCAAAGATGATTGATGAGGGTAAGGCAACGGATGTTGTCTATTTGGAGTTTAGCAACATCTTTGACAAGGTCCCTCATAGCAGGCTGATACAAAAGATGAAATCACATGGGATCTACAGTGAGCTGATAAAGTGGACACAGCGGATGAACAGTAGTGGTGGAAGGGTGTTTATCTGACAGGAGATATTTAACCAGTGGTGTTCCACAGGAAGCACTGATTAGATTAGATTCCCTACAGCATGGAAACAGGCCCTTCGGCCCAACAAGTCCACACCGACCCGCCTAAGCGTAACCCACCCAGACCCATTCTCTTACATTTACCCCTTCACCTAACACTACGGGCAATTTAGCGTGGCCAATTCAACTGACCTGCACATCTTTGGATTGTGGGAGGAAACCGGAGCACCCGGAGGAAACCCACGCAGACACGGGGAGAATGTGCAAACTCAACACAGAGTCGCCTGAGGCGGGAATTGAACCCGGGTCTCTGGTGCTGCGAGGCAGCAGTGCTAACCACTGTGCCACCATGCCGCCCATCACTGCTGAGACCCCCTGTTGTTAAGATGAGATGAAGATTGGGAAGCTGTGGATTGTGAGGAGGAAATGCCAGAAGATACAGCAGGATGTAGATAGCCATGGAGCTTGGGTGGAGAAATGGCAGATGGAGATTAATCTAGACAAATGCGAGGTGATGCATTATGGAAGATCTAATGTAGGAGGAAATACAGAACAATCCTCAGTTATTTGAACATCAATTATCTGAATGTGGGATTATCCTAACAAGATCTCAAGATCACATAAAAATTTTATTAAATTTAAACAAAAGCACAGCGAGAGCAGGCACCTAGGACTGGCAACAGGAGGAGGAACAGGGTCGCCACGGGATCCTGTTCCTGCTATTGCTGTCACCACAGGAATCCTGCTCCTATTATTGCCATTGCCATGGCGACTCATAGAACATAGAACATAGAACAATACAGCACAGAACAGGCCCTTCGGCCCACGATGTTGTGCCTAACATTTGTCCTAGCTTAAACACCCATCCATGTACCTATCCAATTACCGCTTAAAGGTCACCAATGATTCTGACTCTGCCACTCTGCCACTCCACAGGCAGCGCATTCCATGCCCCACCACTCTCTGGGTAAAGAACCTACCCCTGACATCTCCCCTATACCTTCCACCCTTCACCTTAAATTTATGTCCCCTTGTAACACTCTGTTGTACCCGGGGAAAAAGTTTCTGATTGTCTACTCTATCTATTCCCCTGATCATCTTATACACCTCTATCAAGTCACCCCTCATCCTTCGCCGTTCCAACGAGAAAAGGCCTAGCACTCTCAACCTATCCTCGTACGACCTATTCTCCATTCCAGGCAACATCCTGGTAAATCTCCTCTGCACCCTCTCCAAAGCTTCCACATCTTTCCTAAAGTGAGGCGACCAGAACTGCACACAGTACTCAAAATGTGGCCTAACCAAAGTCCTG
>NC_057716.1:41074714-41180087 GCF_004010195.1 Chiloscyllium plagiosum
TGCTGGCTTTCCCTAATCAAGCAGTGTCTTTCCAAATACTCATAAATCCGATCCTTCAGTGCCCTTTCCATTACTTTGCCTACCACCGAAGTAAGACTAACTGGCCTGTAATTCCCGGGGTTATCCCTATTCCCTTTTTTGCACAGGGGCACAACATTCGCCACTCTCCAGTCCCCTGGTACCACCCCTGTTGACAGTGAAGACAAAAAGATCATTGCGAACGGCTCTGCAATTTCCTCTCTTGCTTCCCACATAATCCTAGGATATATCCCGTCAGGCCCGGGGGACTTGTCTATCCTCAAGTTATTCAAAATGTCCAACACATCTTCCTTCCTAACAAGTATCTCCTCTAGCTTACCAGTCCATTTCACACTCTCCTCTTCAACAATACGGTCCCTCTCGTTTGTAAATACTGAAGAAAAGTACTCATTCAAGACCTCACTTATCTCTTCCGACTCAATACACAGTCTCCCACTACTGTCCTTGATTGGACCCACCCTCGTTCTCGTCATTCTCATGTTTCTCACAGTTATCCAGACTCTGACCAGTTATCCGAACAAAACACTCCCCACTCGTTTCATTCAGATAATCGAGGTTGTTCTGTATACAGTAAGGGGCAGAACCCTTAGAAGCATTAACATGCAGCGGGATCAAGGTGTACAGGTTGACAGTTTCCCAGAGTGGCAACACAGGTGGATTAGGTAGTCAAGAAGGCATATAGCATACTTGCCTTTCTTGGTCAGAGCATAAAGTATTTAAAAAATCGCAAGTTGCATGACTACAGAACTTTAATTAGGACACATTTGGAATATTGTAGACAGTTCTGGTCTCCACAGTACCAGAACATAGAACATAGAACAATACAGCACAGAACAGGCCCTTCGGCCCTTGATGTTGCACCGACTTGTGAACTAATCTAAGCCCATCACCCTACACTATACCATCATCATCCATATGCTTATCCAAGGACTATTTAAATGCCCCTAATGTGGCTGAGTTAGAAGATGTGGAGGCTTTGTGAAGGGTACACAAAAGGTTTACCTGGACGATGCCTTGTATGGAGGGTATTAGCTCACTTCCTGACTCCCCAAGTTGTCTGTCTGTGGGCTACAGATCCCAAAGTGTGATCACATTCTCTCTCCCTGCTTGAATATGTGCAGCTCCAAAAATGCGTACCGAAGAACAAAAAGAAGCACAGCACAGGAACAGGCTCTTCGGCCCACTAAACCTGGGCCAATACATGACTCCTTTCTACACTAAAAAGCTTTTGTCTCTACACAGTCCGTATCCTTCTATTCCCTGATTATACATTGCTGCTGTATCTGTTTCTACCACCTTCTCTGGTAGTGCATTCCAGGCACTTACTAACCTCTGTGTAAAACAAAATGACTAACCTCTCACATCTCCTTTAAACTTTCCTTCTTTTACCTTTAAACCTATGTCCCCTAGTAATTAACATTTCTATCTTGGGAAAAAAGACTTTGTCTATCCATTTTATCCATGCTTCTCATAATTTTGTAAGCTTCCATCAGGTCACCTCTCATCCTTTGATGTTCAAGTGAAAATAAACCAAGTGTGTCCATAATGATAACATCCATGGACTTTCCTCCTGTCCACTTTGCTAATAACATTTTTCAGAAATTCAAAGTGGATTGATCAACGAGTCCAATCTTTAATAAATCCATACTGATTCTCCATGACCAGATTCTACTTGTCCAAGTACTCAGTCAGTATCTTTGTTTATAGAGATCCAGTTATTCACCAAAACAAATGTTAAAATGGAAATTTGGTTCACTGTTTAAAATTTTTAAATCTAAAGGCCAATTGCATCTATCTGGTTTGGAAAATGTATGATGAGCACATCTGCCATTTGCACAACAGTTTAATACCCTGAGGTGGAAACCATCATCATTAGAAACATTTTGTTCACTCTCAAGTTATCGCGGTTACCTTTTCTTTTAGTACATGTAAATTAAATCCAAATTTCTCACTTCAAACCAACTTTAGGTTCCCAGACTGTGGTCTTCAACCTCCACTACACAAAGTACTTAATATTGGTGCACCTTTACCTAGCTAAAAGAGGTAGCCACAATATTACAGGGTCATTGGAGGGAATCAGTAAATTTAAAAAAAAGTTCTATTCAAATTAGGTAAATCATTCAGAATCTCGGAAAGAATGCTCATTCATGCTACTCTGTAACGTACCCTGTCAGAGCCAACATAAACCACAAATTGTGGAAATAAATATTAATTTAGTGGGGGTGGGGGTGGGGGTGGGGGTGGGGGTAGAGACAACAAGCTGGTGCTCTCCACAATACTGCTGTGATCAGTGAGAAACTACACAGCTTGGAGGTGCAAAGTGATCTGCAGGTTCTAGCGTGTGAACTGAAAAAGGTTACTATGCAGGTATAGCATAACTTGGAAAGTAACAGTGTGTTCTCATCTCTGGTGAGAGGAATGGATCACAAAGATTACGTGTTAGTTATGAAGGAGGAATCATGAGATTGCATCTGGATACCATGTACAGTATTAGTCTTTTTAGTTAAGGAAGACTGTAAATGTAAATAAGTGGAAGCAGTTCAGAGAAGGTTTACTAGATTGTGGACAGAAACAATTGGACAGGCTACTGTAAGGATCATTGAGGGTTGAGAATATGATACAGGCTATTGCGAATGAAGGAAGTTAAGCAGACATGGATTGCTGGAGGAAAAAAGCTGAGATGGTTCAGGTGGATTGGGTGGATGAGATGGATCAATGTGGGGAGATTGAGATGGATCAGGTCAGATTTGGCAGGGGTTAGTTGTAGATATTTTCAAATCCACCTGTTCAGAGACATGGCTCAGGAAGTAAGGACACTATCACTGCACCACAAACCTCCAAGTTACCCAGAAATTCAATTGGTTTATTGCGACAGAATTCTGGGGCTTTTGAGGAGCGATAACTTCTTCTTCATCATGTCCAGCCTCTGACCATATACAGTAGAGATTGCAGGGTTTTCCTGTATTTTTGCAGTTCATACAGATAACTGAACCATGCTGTCATTGCAACTAACCTAAATGTAGTTCTTCGCAAGTTTGATTAGCATTGTGGTCGATTCGGCATTTGTAAATAATTCCAGGGCTTACTGTATCACCGAAGGATGTATTTGCTTTTGGAGCACCAACAACACACCTGTGGTAGCAAAAGGAAGAATAAATTATAACCAGATTAAAACAGAACACCGGCTAGGACAGTGTCTGCTGGAGACACTGGCAAAAATCAGTGTGGTTTCAAACTTCTGTCTGGAATATACCTGAAAGACATTACACCCATGTTAAACACGGAATTTTTTTTAATCAAAATCTTATTGACTTTACTTAGATAATTTCCAATGCCGCTTGGCGCTATTTTAAAGAAGTTTATAGCGTTATGCTTGTTTAAGCTTGCCACGTGCAAATTGAAGTAGAAAAATGCGATATGAACTGTTTCAAAACCAAAACTCACCACTTTTCGTCTCTGTAACTGTGTAACAGTACCGAATAACCAAACAATGTCCCTGCAGGTCCTTTCACCAGTACAGGATTTTCCGAATCCAGATTGTACAGCGTCCCCGTCCTGAATAAACAGCACAGAAGCAAGTGCATCCAAATATCACCCCAGTCAAAACTCCCCACAAACCTTTCCCGTCTCATTTTCGTTTCAGTTTGAGTCGCACTACGAGACAAAAGTGTGCAGGACTTCTATTCCCTAACTTGAATCTTATTTCGAAACCTGACCGCAACATCTGCAAGAAACCAGTGAGCAACTCCCATCCGTTCTTTGCCGGGACTCGAATTAAATCCCCAGCGGTCACTGTGCAATCTCTGCACGTGTGGGGGCGCTGTTGACCTCCTGGGCTAGAGTCAAGAGCTGAGCGACCAGGTCGCCCACACTATCCACACTATACAATCCATACTGTACATATCCGCCTGCTTCAGGCACGAAAGCATATCTATCTGCAGATGACAATATTCTCCAATATGACATTTACCCTTTCACATTAGTTACTTGTGTTTTAATTTCAAAACTTTCAATGTTGGAGTACCTTGAGAATGTGGTGCAAAGACTGACAATTATCGTGAAGAAGTTTCTGAGAAAAATAATCTCACATTTGAAAAGCCACAAGCGAATCTAGCGTTGCCAACTGTGATTAACTATATTCCTGGGGATTTCCTCATATGCTTTATGCCCAAACTCCTTATCAATGTCAATATCAAGCCTTCCACAGTGAATTCATAGTCTCTCCCTGGGGTGGCACCAAGCTAACTTCCAAGCTAACATGTCATTAATTCCCTAACCCTCAAAATGAACTATCAAACTACAGAAAAGTTACAGCACATTCGGGCCCATCATTTCTGCACCAACCGAATAAACTAGCCGCCTCTTCCTATACCACTGTCCAGCTTCCGCTCTGTCACCTTGTAGGCTGCAGGATCTCAGGCACAGATTGGAGTTCCTTTCAAAGATTTGAGGGGATCTGCATCAACCACCAAACCTGGCTATGAAATCCAGACAGCCACCACCCTCTGGGTGAAAACATTTCTCACTATTGTCCTCTGATTCTTCTACTAATCCCCTTAAATCTATGCCTCCTTGCAATTGGCATCTCTATCTTCCCTGCCCAATCTGTCCTCATCCCTCAATTTTTCTTACTGCGGTAGTGCTTATTTTTCCTAGCACCCATGTTGTGTGTGTGCAGGTGTGAGACACAGTGAAAGACACAGGGTGTACAAATTTTTATTCAATTTCTACCACCAGGAAGAAAAGAAACACCCAAGTGGCCAGTGACAAGCAGTGCCCTTCACATCAAAGGGCAATGCTGCGTGATCATACAGTGAAGGGGAGGGCAGGGAGAAATAATACACTTCACTCCCTGCGGCGCCCACCTCTCCCTGAACAGCCCAAGGGTGGACACCACGTGCTCCTTCTCCAGAGACACCCAGCCTCTAACATAACAGCGGAAGAGGGGCAGGCAGTCGGCCCTAATGACCCCCTCCACGTCCCGCTGCCTGGACCTGTTGATGGCCAGTTTGGCCAGGCCCAGGAGCAGACCCACGAGGAGGTCTTCAGACCTGCCCTCCTTCCTCCATACCGGGTGCCCAAAGATCAGGAGCGTGGGACTGAAGTGCAACCAAAAGCAGAGGAGGAGGTTTTTTAGAAAGTCAAAAACGGGGTACAAACGCTTACACTGCGTATATACATGGTTCACGGACTCCACAGCACCACAGAACAAGCAGTTGGGCTGGGAGTCCGTGAACCACCGCAATCTGCGGTTGCAAGGGAGTTCTGCGGGAAGCACCCTCCACCCCAGATCTCCGAGAGAAAGGGGGAGGACTCCCGCGTAGAGAGCCCTCCACTGGGGATCCCCACTGCCCAGTGGCTAATGGGCACGCCAAGGTGTGTCCAGGCAGTGAATGAGGGAGAAGAGGGGGATAATGTGCAGCAGCAGTCTGTACGGGGCCCGCCGTGATACATCCCTGAAAGGGGTAAAACTAAAACTCTGGAGGCAGTTTGTGGGGCGCAGGTTCCCGGGGGAACTACAGGTCCTTGGGGCCAACGTGAAATTCCGTCCGGGCAGGGGTGAGTGCAGATGGGATTCCACTGCACACCTGAGCATCCTCCAACTGGTGTACTATGTTGGGTCCGAGCACTGCCGTTTTAAGGCTTCGAATGGCATTGGCCACGAACCGGACATCTTCCTCATCCCTCAGTATTTTGTACACATCAATTAAGTCAACACTTTCCATTCTGAAGAAAACAACTCCAGCCTAGAACATAGAACATTTTTTACAACGCAATACAGGCCCTTCGGCCCTTGATGATGCGCTGACCTGTCATACCAATCTGAAGCCCATCTCACCTACACTATTCCATGTACGTCCATATGCTTGTCCAATGACAACTTAAATGTACTTAAAGTTGGCGAATCTACTACCGTTGCAGGCAAAGTATTCCATACCCTTACTACTCTCTGAGTAAAGAAACTACCTCTGACATCTGTCCTCTATCTATCACCCCTCAATTTAAGCTATGTCCCCTCGTGCTTGCCGTCACCATACTTGGAAAAAGGCTCTCCCACCCCATCTAACCCTCTGATTATCTTATATGTCTCTATTAAGTCACCTCTCAACCTTCTTCTCTCTAACGAAAACAGCCTCAAGTCCCTCAACCTTTCCTCGTAAGACCTTCCCTCCATACCAGGCAACATCCTAGTAAATCTCCCCTGCACCCTTTCCAAAGCTTCCACATCCTTCTTATAATGCGGTGACCAGAACTGTATACAATACTCCAAGTGCGGCCACACCAGAATTTTGTACAGCCGCAGCATAACCTCATGGTTCCAGAACTCGATCCCTCTATTAATAAAAGCTAAAACACTGTATGCCTTCTTAACAACCCTGTCAACCTGGGTGGCAACTTTCAAGGATCTGTGAACATAGACACCGAGATCTCTCTGTTCATCTCCACTACCAAGAATCTTACCATTAGCCCAGTACTTTGCATTCCAGTTACTCCGACCAAAGTGAATTACCTCACACTTGTCCGCATTAAACTCCATTTGCCACCTCTCAGCCCAGCTCTGCAGCTTATCTATGTCTCTCTGTAACCTACAACATCTTTCGTTACTATCCACAACTCCACCGACCTTACTGTCATCTGCAAATTTACTAACCCACCCTACGCCCTCATCCAGGTTATTTATAAAAATGACGAACAGCAGTCGACCCAACACCGTCCCTTGTGGTACACCACAAGTAACTGGACTCCAGGATGAACATTTCCCATCAACTACCACCCTCTGTCTTCTTTCAGCAAGCCAACTGAAGTTAGGCTCACTGGTCTATAATTACTAGGGTTGTCTCTACTCCCCTTCTTGAACAGGAGAACCACATTTGCTATCCTCCAGTCTTCTGGCGCTATTCCTGTGGACAATGACAATTTAAAGATCAATGCCAAAGGCTTGGCAATCTCGTCTCTAGCTTTCCAGAGGATCCTAGGCTAAATCCCATCTGGCCCAGGGGACTTATCTATTTTCACACTCTGCAGGATTTCTAATACCTCTTTCTTGTGAACCTCAATCCCACCTAGTCTAGTAGCCTGTATCTCAGTAATCTCCTCGCCAACATTGTCGTTTTCTAGAATGAATGCTGTTGAAAAATATTCATTTAGTGCTTCCCCTATCTCCTCTGACTCCCCTCACAACTTCCGACTACTATCCTTCATTGGCCCTAATCTTACTCTCATCATTCTTTTATTCCTTAAATACCTATAGAAAGCCTTAGGGTTTACCCTGATCCTATCCGCCAACAACTTCTCATGTCTCCTCCCGGCTCTTCTGAGCTCTCTCCTTAGGTCTTTCCTGGCTACGTTGTAACCCTCAAGTGCCTTAACTGAGCTTCACATCTCATCCTAACATAAGCCTTCCTCTTCCTCTTAACCAGAGATTCCATTTCCTTCGTAAACCACAGCTCCCGCGCTGTACAGCTTCATCCCTGCCTGACAGGTACATACTTATCTAGGACACACAGGAGCTTTTCCTTGAATAAGCTCCACATTTCTAATGTGCCCATCTCCTGCAGTTTCCTTCCCCATTCTATGCTTCCTAAATCTTGCCTAATCGCATCGTAATTGCCTTTCCCTCAGCTGTAACTCTTGCCCAGTTGTTCACTAAAGTAAACATAACAGAATTGTGATCGCTATCACCAAAGTGCTCACCTATTTCCAAGTCTAACACCTGGCCGGGCTCATTACCCAGTACCAAATCTAATGTGGCTTCGTCACTTGTTGGCCTGGCTACATATTGTGTCAGGAAGCCCTCCTGCACACACTGGACAAAAACTGACCCATCTATAGTACTCGTACTATATGTTCCCAGTCAATATTTGGAAAGTTAAACTCCCCCATGACAACTACCCTGTCTCTCTCACTCCTCTCGAGAATCATCTTTGCTATCCTTTCCTCTACATCTCTGGAACTATTTGGAGGCCAATAGAAAACTCCCAACAGGGTGACCTCTCCTTTCCTATTTCTAATCTCAGCCCATACCATCTCAGTTGACAAGTCCCCAAACATCCTTTCTGCTACTGTAATACTGTCCTTGACCAACAATGCCACACCTCCCCCTCTTTTACCATCTTCTCTGTTCTTACTGAAGCATGGCTGAAAATGTGTTGCTGGAAAAGCGCAGCAGGTCAGGCAGCATCCAGGGAACAGGAGAATCGACATTTCGGGCATAAGCCCTTCCTCAGGATTCCTGAGGAAGGGCTTATGCCCGAAACGTCGATTCTCCTGTTCCCTGGATGCTGCCTGACCTGCGGCGCTTTTCCAGCAACACATTTTCAGCTCTGATCTCCAGCATTTGCAGACCTCACTTTCTCCTCTTACTGAAGCATCTAAATCCTGGAACCTGCAACAACCATTCCTGTCCCTGCTCTAACCATGTCTCCAAAATGGCCACAACATCAAAGTCCCAGGTACCAACCCACGCTACAAGTTCACCCACCTTATTCCGGATGCTCCTGGCATTGAAGTAGACACACTTCAAACCAACGTCTTGCTTGCTGGTGCCATCTTGCATCCCTGAAACTTGATTTTGGACCTCCCTACTCTCAACCTACAATTTTGGATCCCATTCCCCTGCTGGATTAGTTTAAACCCATCCCAATAGCCTTAGTGAATTTCCCCCCCATGATATTGGTACCCCTCTGGTTCAGATGAAGACCATCCTGCTTGTAGAGGTCCCACCGATCCCAAAAAGAGCCCCAATTATCCAAGAATCCAAAACCCTCCCTCCTGCATCATCCCTGTAGCCACATGTTCCATTCCACTCTCTCCGTATTCCTCACCTCACTAGCATGTGGCACTGGCAACAAACCAGAGACAACAACTCTGTTCATCCTACCTCTAAGCTTCCATCCTAGCTCCCTGAATTTCTGCCTTAAATCCCCATCTCTCTTCCTACTTATGTCGTTGGTGCCTATGTGGACCACCACTTGGGGCTGCTCCTCCTCCCCCTTAAAGATCCCAAAAACACGATCAGAGACAACACGAAGCCTGGCACCTGGGAGGCAATACACCAACCGTGAGTCTCTCTTGTCCCCACAGAACCTCCTATCTGTCCCCCTAACTATGGAGTCCCCAATGACTACTGCTCTGCTCCTCTTCCCCTTTCCCTTCTGAGCAGCAAGGACAGACTCTGTGCCAGAGCCCTGTGCCCCACTGCTTTCCCCTGGTAAGTCGTCCCCCCCTAACAGTATCCAAAACAGTATACTTATTGCTGAGGGGAATGGCCACAGGGGATTCCTGCACTGCCTGTCGGTTCCCTTTCCGTCCCTGACTGTAACCCATCTGCCTTTTTCTTCAACCTGAGGAGTGACGACGTCCTTGTAACTCCTCTCAATAACCCCCTCTGCCTCCCAATTGATCCAAAGTTCATCCACCTCTAGCTCCAGTTAGAGCTGGAGTTGGGTGCACTTCCCGCAGATGTAGTCAGCAGGGACACTAGTGGTGACCCTTACCTCCTACATTCTGCAGGAGGAACATTCAACTGCCCTAACTCTTCTAAATTCCCAAAGAGACTGTTGAAAAATAAGGAATAAAAAATAAACTCGTTACCTTACCAATCTGGTGCACAGAATCTTTTATTTTGGTTAGAGGAGGAGGATGGGTGGGAGACACTACCCGAGTAGTGTTTCGGGTAACGCAACCACACAAATATATGACTTCCCAGAAGTCCTTCACTCCTCCCTCGCACCTCTCGGCAAAATCCAATCTTTCCTCATACCTTCAATTTTCATGGCCTGGGACCATCCTGTAAATCTCCTCTGTTCTCTCTTTCTCTCTTTCCTGTAATGTTGTGCCAGAATTGTATACAAAACTATAGCTGTGGCCTAATCAGAGTCTTATCCTAGCATCCCAAATGTCTTCTTTATCACGTGACCTATCTGATTTGTCACCTTCAGGGACCTATGAAAATGCAGGCCTAAGTCTCTCACTTCCTCTACTCTTCTCAATCCCCTCTCAATAATTGTGTATTCCTTTTTATTTGCCCTCTCCAAATATAAAGTATCCAAGGAATGGGTTGTGAGGTGGAAGTAATATTGTTCGAGGGGGGAATGGTGGGTACACTTCATGGTGGCTTACTGATAGAAGTCTACTCCCACTGGTGCAGAGATACTCTTTAGTTGCCTACCATCCCAGTTGGACAAGGTCACATACCCTGGAGCACCTTACTGAGGCAATACAATACACCCTTTTGGAAGCTTCCATGCCATCCTATGTGAGGGCATAGCATTCAGCTTGTTTCTCAGGATGAGTGCTCACGTGCTCCTTCAATAGCACTGCATCATCCCTCTGTCTTTTCCCACAGCTTATCTGCTGATGGAACTAAAATATCCAAGACCTTGCCTGTCTTCCTGGTGGCCTCAGAAGAAACTGGAGAAGGTCTTGCAAGGACTGGATGGCTGGATATCACTGAAATCACAGCTGCCCTTAATTTGTTTGTTAGCAATTCGTTTCATGAAGCAACAGGAGTCCTGTGTGGTAATTCCCAATTCTCCAGTCATAACAGCATTCAAATCTCATTGAGTCATAGAGTTATTTAGCCCAGAAACAGACCCTTTCATCCAACGTATTCGCACTGACAAGATATCCTAAACTGATCTAGTCCCATTTGCGAGCCCATATCCTTCTAAACCGTTCCTATTCATGAGCCCATCCATATGCTTTTTACATGCTGTAACTGCACCTGTCTCCATCACGTCACCCGGCAGCTCCTACTCAAGCACCATCCCCTGCCTAAAAATGTTGACCAGCACATCTCCTTTAAATCTTTTCCCTCTCACCTTAAACCTTACTCTCTAGTTTTCAACTCCCCTACCCTGGGGAAAATACATTGGATATTCACCCTTTCCATGCCCCTCATGATTTTATAAACCCCTATAAAGTCTCCCCTCAGCCTCCAATGCTCCAAAGAAAAAAGCTCCAACCTATTCACCCTCTCCCTATAGTTCAAACTATCCAATCCCAGCAACATCCCTGGAAATCTGTTCTGAACACCTTCAGGTTTAACAACATCTTTCCTACAGCAGGCAGATCAGAATAGAATGCAGTGTTCTAAAAGGGGCCTCATCAAGCTGCAACATAACTTCCCAACTCCTAAACTCAATGCACTGACCAATGAAGGCAAGCGCGCCAAGCCCCTTCTTCACCACCCAGTCTACCTGCAACACCACTTTCAAGGAAATTTGTACCCATACACCTAGGTCTCTTTGTTCCCCAGGACAATACCATTACCATTAAGTGTATAAGTCCTGCCCTGATTAGCCTTACCAAAATGCAGCACCTCACATTTATCTAGATTCAACTCTGTCTGTCCCTCCTCAACCCAGTGATCCATCTGATCAAGGACCCGTTGTACTCTAAGGTAACCTTCTTCACTGTCCACTACCCCACCAATTTTGGTGTCATCTGCAAACTCACTAACTGTACCTTCGATATTCACATCCAAAGGACCCAGAACCTTGTGGCACTCCACTGGTCACAGGCCACCAGTCTGAAAAAAAACCCTCCACCACCACCCTCTGTCTTCTACCTTTGACTAGATTAGTGTGATGCTGGCAAAGCACAGCAGGTCAGGCAGCATCCAAGGAGCAGGAAAATCGACGTTTCAGGCAAAAGCCCTTCATCAGGAATACAGCCTCTATTTTCCTGCTCCTCGGATGCTGCCTGACCTGCTGTGCTTTTCCAGCACCACTCTAATCTAGACTCTGGTTTCCAGCATCTGCAGTCCTTGTTTTTACCCCTGACTTCTACCTTTGAGCCAGTTCTGTATCCAAATGGCTAGTTCTCCCTGTATTCCATAAAATATATCCTTGCTAACCAGTCTACCATGCGGAACATTGCCGTACGCCTTGCTGAAGTCCATACAGACAACACTTACCACTTTGCTATCATCAATCATCTTTGCCACTTTTCAAAAAATCTCAATCAAGTTAGTGAGACACGATTTTAGACTCACAAAGCTATGTTGACTATCCCTAATCAGCCCTTCCATTTCCAAATCCTGTCACTGATGCCAGTTTCACAAGAACCTACCTTTTCCCTTTGATGATGATAGAGAAACAGCTATAGCATTGGGATGCTCATACATCACTGGCTTCCCCTAGTAAAAGTTGTCATCAACTGCAGCCAGGTCATTTTGAGTGTCCTATCACCAATTTGGGGTGTTTGTGAACAAGAAACAATTCTGTTCTCTTAATGTTCAAGGAATTGTGACCATCTAAGCCACTTTTTGGAGGTCTACACCAGATATCCTGGGAACTGCCATGATGCTAACGTAAGGGAGAACTCACAGGTTCCTTCCTCTTCCATGTACATGTAAAATTAAAGTGCATGGGATTGGCGGGAGTATGCTGACATGGATAGAGAAATGGTACAGAATAGGAATAAGCTATATAACCCATCATATCTGCATCAATTGAACAAAGTAGCCACCCATTCAAATCCCTCAGATGACACAGAGTTCATTAGGAGGGTGATCTATAGGGAGGTTGCGGAGATGTTTCACTGTGATTTGGACAAGTTGAGTAAGTGGGCAAATGTATGGCAGATGAAGTGTGGATAAATGTGAGGTTGTCCGCTTTAGGAGTGAAAACAGGCAGACAGATTATTATCTGAATGGTAATATGTTGGGAAAGGGTGTGGTGCAACAAGACCTGAGTGCCCTTGTACATTGAAAGTAAGCATGCAGGTACAGCCATCAGCGAAGAAGGCAAATAGAATATTTTATTTCATAGCAAGAGGATTTGGTTACAGGAGCAGGGATATCACTGTGTGTAGCATTGGTCTCCCTGAGGATGGATGTCCTGGCTATGGAGGAAATGCAACTAAGGTTTACCAGACTAACTCCTGAGATGGTAGGACTGACATACAAAGAGAAACTAAATTGGTTAGGATTATATTATTTGGATTTTAGAAGAATGAGGAGGGATCTCATAGTAATCTATAAGATCCTAGCAAGTGTAGACATGGTGAACGCAGGAAGGATTTTCCCAAAGACCAGGGAGTCTGGAAGCAAGGGTCACAGTTTAGGGATATGGGGCAGGCTATTTGGGATTGAGATGAGGAGACATTTATTCACCCACAGAATGATGAACCTATGGAATTCTCTGCTACCAAAATTGTTGAGTCCAAAATATTGAGTCTTTTCAAGAAGCAGATGTAGTTTTTAGTGCAAAAGGGATCAAAGGATATGGAGAGAAAGTAGGACCAAGGATCTGAGATAGATGGTCATCCATGACCATATTGAAGAGTTGATGGGCAGAACAGCCTACTATTGTTCCTATTTTCTAAGTTTCTATGTTTCTTTCCAAGCTGTTTGGCCCATAGGGATGGATGCTGGTAGACCATGGGTATTCCCTGTAAACATTGCTCATGATTCCATGAAGAAACCCAAAGATGGACATAGAATGAAGGTACAAACTCTTTGTGAGCTGTTTTCATCTAGAACTCATCAGTGCACAGATTTTCAAGTCACCTTTATGGACTTGCAAGCATTTAACCTGTGAGAAGCAATACATTTTTAGCTTGTCTTTAAAAAAAACATTGCTCTATTAGGGTCAATAGACAGGTGAGCTAACCATTCAACATTTCCCAGACTCACCGTGGGCAGCACGGTGGCACAGTGGTTAGCACTGCTGCCTCACAGCGCCAGAGACCCGGGTTCAATTCCCGCCTCAGGCGACTCTCTGTGTGGAGTTTGCACATTCTCCCAGTGTCTGCATGGGTTTCCTCCGGGTGCCCTGGTTTCCTCCCACAATCCAAAAATGTGCAGGTCAGGTGAATTGGCCATGCTAAATTGCCGGTAGTGTTAGGTGAAGGGGTAAATGTAGGGGAATGCGTCTGGGTGGGTTGCGCTTCGGCGGGTCAGTGTGGACGTGTTGGGCCGAAGGGCCTATTTCTATGCTGTAAGCAATCTAATCTAATCAAAAGTTAAAGTGTTCCCTTGAAAAGTTCATACGTAGGAACCTCCTTTCCCTGTAGAGATGTCACTCTCACTTGTAAGGTGGAATGATGCCTTGGCACTTTCCCTGGATTGCACTTAATCTCATTGTTGTCCCACAATAAATTGCAATGCCCTGGCTACAGTCCTCAGAGTTAAAGTTCAAGGATCCTTGATGTATGAGACTAGCTGTAGTCAAAGAGTTAGTTCTTTGTGAAAGATGAGCAGATCAGGCAGCATCCAAGGAACAGGAGAATCGACGTTTTGGGCATGAGCCCTTCTTCAGGAATTCCTGAAGACGGGCTCATGCCCGAAACGTCAATTCTCCTGCTCCGTAGATGCTGCCTGACCTGCTGCGCTTTTCCAGCAACACATTTTCAGCTCTGATCTCCAGCATCTGCAGTCCTCACTTTCTCCTTGTGAAAGATGAGCTAATGCTTGGTGGTTCATAACTTTTTAAAACCTTGGTACATATGAAGAAACTGTACTTCTTTCATATCATTGTGACAAACCAGGTCCTATAGCAAAAGTTATATTACAGCAGACATTTTAACAGTGCAAGTGAAAATCTATTAATAAAAGTGATTTGTCATTGACAATGATGCAGCACCCATGTTGTCTATGTGCCTTTTGTATATTTTAGGCTTCCTCTCCCTCCCACGCCATCTGAGTCCATACCTAATGTCCATAACCAGGATGGAGGCATCTTGCTCTTTAGTTGATCATGTTGACTTGGGAGAATTGGATGGTCATACTCTGGTGTCTTTGGGTCTGGAAAGTCCAGGTCTACTGAGAGGCAGTTTCTCAGATCCAGGTTCACCCTCCTCAGCTTGTACTGCCACAGGCTTTGGCATCACAAGCAGGGGAAATGGAGGGGCTGGGTACCTCTAGAGTGTCCTAAGATGAAGCTTCATGAGTTCTTGCTTGTGGCTCCTCCTACTTGTGGGTTCCTGCTGGCACTACCCTGAGAGGAAAGAGCACCTGGTATGAGGTCAATGCCCTCATTGTTTAGCCATTGACCCACGACTAAAGCAATAGGATGTAGGTATGAACATATTTCTCACAGACACAAAATGTTCTGCTGCATTATCTTCTGACCTTGTTTATTTTGTTTAATGAATACCATTTCATCTGAAGCATTTGTAAGTGTCGCATCTGTTGACCAGTGTCACTGTTTCATTTCTTAAGCTTTTTGCAGCAATGTATAAAATCATGCTTGTTGGAATTGAAGCTGCAACAGGCCCTCAATGTCTTTGATATGCAATTGAATGACTGCAAGTGCAGTAAAAGAAATGGGTCAAAAACTGATTCATGTGGTTTCTCAAAATGTTATCTCAGTTTCATGTGCATACATCTGTGCTTTGGTTTCATCACATGCGACGCAATGTCAATGCAAAACCTCACTGCAACGTACAGGTAAGATGTGCAGCAAAGATCAGTTCGAACTACACCACACCCTTTTACAGTACAACAGTTCAATAGTTTGATTTCATATCACATATGAACTTTCTAAATGAGGCCATCAAGGTTATTGCAAATGTTTTGCCAAGCTATATGCAACAGTTGATTCACACTCCCCAACAACTTGTGTTTATCAAAGATATTCAAAAGTTTGGGTGAAGATTTGTAGCTCGGGTGCTCGTTGTTGTGGTTCTGTTCACCGAGCTGGAACTTTTTGTTGCAAACGTTTCATCCCCTGGCTAGGTGACATCCTCAGTGCTTGGAAGCCTCCTGTGAAGCGCTTCTGTGGTGTTTCCTCCGGCATTTATAGTGGCAAGCCAAACAAAGAACAGCCAGGGAATTCCTAGAAGCATGGCACTCATCCACAAACTCCATAACAAACACATAGACCTGGACCCAATATACCGGCCACTACAGCGGACAGCTGAAACTGACAACTGGAAGCGGCAGGGACAGGCCACTATAAATGCCGGAGGAATCACCACAGAAGCGCTTCACAGGAGGCTCCCAAGCACTGAGGATGTCACCTAGACAGGTTATCAAAGATATGTCAATTAAGTCATTTATAGAAGTCAGAAAGAAGATTTAATTTAAAACTGGAGTTTATTGTCACAGAATCCAGAAGGGAAAGAGCAATAAGTTGCACTTAAGCATCAGCTTTAATACAAAAACTACAATCTTTCAGACCTCTCAACTCAGCCCTGAAGCCCCCATCTTTCTTTGTGCTAGTGGGAGTGTTATGTGACCACTGACTATAATGATACAGGAAGTCACATCATTTGGCTAAGCTCATGTGGACAACATTTAAAGACAAGAATAATTTAAATAAATTTGGGTGATGTGTTGATTTTCAATTTTTGCTAATCTGAATTTAGTGAAACTAAATGGTATTGAAGAGAAAAGGTGCAACATATATCGTAAACTAAATTTATTAAGTGAGAGATTAGTAGTGAAACAAATTGTTCTGACTAGATGAGGAATTCATGAGATCCCCTTTTTGCAACCACTTAGTTGGCCACAACAATGATGCGCATTCCTTTTAGTATTCATTTGATTAGATTTTGATTTGATTTATTTATTGTCACATGTATTTCACATTTAAGCTGCAATGACAGTCTGGTATATATCCAAAATTACACTCCAGGAGCTAGACTATGAAAAATGTCATGGGAGAAGGATCAATCTCAATGAAATAATGAGATATGGAAGATTCAAGAGGGATGAAGTTTTCTGAGCTCTCTTCTCTTGGAAAATGGTAGAGTTTGCTTCTGAGTCAGAATTTGCAGTTTTGAGTCACAGACTAGAGACTGGAGTGCAAAACCCAGGTTAACACTTAAATGCAGTACAGATGCAAAAAATTAACCTGATATTTTGGATGAGCATTTCAAAGCAAGGTACTGTCTGCTTTCTAACATGGACCTGAATGATCCCAGGGTACAATTTTGAAAGGGCGAAGTAGAATTGTCTCCAGAGTTTTACTTCCTCAACCAACCTCATTAAAACAGGTGGACTGCAAAATTTGTTTTCGTCATCTTCATTTTCAGTGACACAAATGATGTTATAGTACAAAGATAGTGTCTACAGTACCTAGAGCCACTTCTACGGTGAACTCTGTGAGATGCCATTTTCTGAAGGTTATTTGCATAGTTGCTGAGAACACAGACCATAGACAGAAAGTGATGCCTATTAGTATGTAATGCTGGTTTGTGACCAGCAGTGTCATTTTGAAGATTAACATTCCAACTAATGCCCTTTCTTCTGATTGATCTGCTGAATGTGTATGAGATGCCCCACCAGTGCTTTTTAAATGACTCATCAACAACTCTTAGATTATTTGCTGATTGATTTCCACTAGACTTTAATGTATTTATTGATTTGATTTAAAATTGCTGAGGTCTCCAAGGAATGATGTGGCTGGTGATGACTTACTTACTTAAAGGTTTCTATTCAAGGAATAGAATGACAGGAAGAAACAGCTAAGATGTCTCAGAGGGGTAAAAGCTGATTGAAGGTGGAGAAAGAGGGAAGGGAAAAAGTATTCTTGGTGGCAGTCCATATCACCCAGGGTCTTCAAAGAACTATTCTTCCACCCCCAATCTCAGTGAGGAAGAGAATATGCAACGTCCCCACTTATTTAAGGGTATGCTCACTAAAATCTGCGACCAGGTGAAATTGCACTCTGTAAGCAACATAAGGTTGGCATTTCTATTCTTGTGGCCAAAAAATACTATGTGTTAGGCTCCTGCTAAGCTCGGATACTTCTAATATTTCCCAATTCACTGTTAGCTGTTGTTTAGAAGAGGTCAATGAAACTTTGTATGCAATAGCAGCTGAATATATTTCATTCACTTCAGTTAGCAAGAAGCAACCAGAGCAACCATGGTTCACTAGGTTAGCTGGCATCTCCATTGTGCTGGGTACCGCTGACTATATGCAGGTAACTTGGTGGGAAATGCCATGCCAATCTGGGGGACATACCACAACCTGTAAAGAGAGTCCATTCCTTCAACTTCCAGTTGGTGTGTGACCATATTCAGCCTATCACACACATCAATCCCTGGTATCACGGCAGCAATCATGTGGATTCATTTTGTGTCAGCTCACTAATGAATTTTGTGCCCCGCAACAAATTCCAGGGTGATGCTGAGCAACAAGGGTATCCACTGGTAACATGGTTCACGATTCTGGTATACAACCTTGGCTCATATGGAAAGAATGGATTTAACAAAAGCCATTCAACCATTTTGCATCTGGTTAAATACATAATATAGAGTGCCTTATCAGTACTTGTTCTGCTTGCATAATGCTGGAGGAGCCCTGCTATATTCAGCAGTGGTGAAAGTGAAGACTGCAGATGCTGGAGATCAGAGTTGAGTGTGTCGTGCTGGAAATGCACAGCAGGTCAGGCAGCATTCAAGGAGCAGGAGAATCACTGTTTCGAGCAAAAGCTCTTCGTCAGGAATGACTGCGGCAGTTGCAATCTCCAGCCCTTTCACGCTGTTTTCTGTCTGCCCTTTCTTGGCTCGTCCTACTAAACTGCATTGCTTCAGTAACAGGAATGCGGTTAGTGGAACCATGAGGATTTTCCCTGTCGACCGCCTTGTAAGATGACATCAAGCAGCTCTTGCAGATCTGAGAGCTGTGTTTGGCCTGTGTTAGTTAAGTGGGCACATTTGTGGTGTGGGTTAGTGGGTGACAGGCAGATGGGAGGACAAATACTGTTATTATGACAGAATGGAACCACTGTCACTGCCCTAGAGCCAGAAAATCTAATAATGCACTGGAGGATAGAATGCTGCCACACTGTGAAATGCTGCCAGGCTTTTGAACACTGTATTCACAGCAAGAATTGTAACATACTACGCTGACATGGCAACAAGTTGGGCTGAAATGATCCCAATTCCAAATTTGCTGACAATGCAACATTAGGTGGAATGTTATATTGTGATACATCATGGGGACATAGGAAATCTGCTAGAGTGTACAGATAGGTTGGATGAGTGGGCAAAAACTTGACAAGATGGAGTTTAACATAGGAATGTGTAAGATTATGCAATTTGGTAGAAAAAAAAAGACAGATCATTATTCAAATGGAGAGAGAGAGACTCCAAAAAATGTGCAGCACAGAGGGATGTGTCTTGTGCTTGACACATAAAAAGTTATCATGTTGGCGCAGCAATTAATAAGGAAGACAAATGACATTTTGGTCTTCATTGCTCGACAATTGGAGTTTAAAAGTAAGGAAGGTTGTTACAGCTGTACAGTGTGTTGGTGAGGCTGAACCTGGAGTATTTTGTACAGTTCTGATCCACATAAAAAGGGATGTACTGACATTGGATGCTTTTCAAAAAACATTAATTTGCTAGGCTGAATCCTGGGATGAAAGGGTTGACTTATCAAGAATAGTTAAACAAGTTAGGCCTTTATCCATTAGAGTTTAGAAGAATGAGTGTGATCTTAGCGAGATATACAAAATTCTGAGGGGGCTTGAGAGGATAAATATTGAGAAAATTTTTCCACTAGTGATGGAATCTTGAATGAGGGGACACAGTTACAGAATAAGAGGCCACTCATTTAAAACTGAGATGTGAAGGAATTTGTCCTGTGAGAGGATAGTGAATGTCTGGAATTCTCACCTCAAAAGAAGTTGTGGAGGTCAAACCACTGAGAAAGAAGAAATAGATGGATTTTTGAAATTTCAGGAAGTTGACAGAAGTGCTGAGCTAGGCCAAAATAGAAGTTGAGTTTTTGGGGAAATCAGGCACAATCTTGTTGATTGATGGAGCAGGCTTGATGGGACAAATAGCATATTCCTGCTCCTACAAAACAAAACCAAAGAAATCATATGTTTTTGTGTACTCCTGATCCTAACTTGTACATACATATGTTCAGCATGAGCTTCCATTATTATACTCAGAATGCTTTCAGCTTGTGCTACAATGGAAGCTGAGCAATCAGACGTCAGATGTTGCATCATGTTTGGATTCATTCATTCTTAATAATTTTTCACTTCTTCCCTTGTCATGTCTAGCTCCTGTAACACTGCCTGACACAATAAGGTTCAAGAGCAGATAGATACAAAAGGGATGAGGGAAACGCCAGAGCTGCACACTTACAGAATTTGCAGCTTGTAAGATATGGGTGTGACACTAGCAGCAGTGTTCACTGGTTGAAGGTGAGGTAAATCTATGAATGTGAGGTCTGTGTTGTGATTAACAGAAATTGCTAAGGGGTGAATAAACAGGGAAGTGGTATATTGAACAAATGGAAAACTGAAGATGCTTGTGAGATATAGACATTAGTGGTAGACCAGCATTTATTGACCATCTTTAATTGCTCTTGAGAAAGTTGCGGTGAGGCATCATCTTGGACTTGGAGTTCATCGGTGTAGATACACCCACAGTTCCCAGTATTTTCAGAATTCCAAGAATTTTATCCAGTGACAGTAAAGAAATGAAATTATAGTTACAAATCATGATAGTTTATTTCTTGCAGGAGAACTTGCAGGTGGTGATTGTCCCAAGAGTCTGCTGCCCTTGTCCTTCCAGGTTATGGACATCATGGGTTAGAAGATGCAGTTAAAGGAACCTGAATGAGTTAATGCAGTGCACCTTTTACATTGTACACACTGCTGACACAGTACATGGACAGTTAGTAAAGTGAAGTGGTGGATGTGGTACCAATTAAATGGGCTGTTGTGTTGGGTTTTTTAAAATGTTTTTGGAGCTGCACTCATCTTGGTCAGTGAAGATTATCCCATCACACTCCTGACTTGTGCATTGTAAATTGTGGAGGTGGAAGGGTGGGGATGTAGGTGTCATCTTAGCTTGTGATCTACTCTTGTAGCTGAAGTATTTGTATGGCTGGTCCAGTTCAATTTCTGATCAATGGTAACCCCCAAAAACGACAGTCAAGGATTCAGTGATGGATTCACTGAGTGTCAAGGGGAGATAGGTTCTGCTTTTCTTGGGGATGGTCATTGTCTGGCAGTTACATGACATGAATCTTACTTCCACTTGTCAGCCCAAGCCTGGATAGTATCTAGGTCTTGCTGTATTTGGACACGGGCTGCTTCAGGATCTGAGGAGTTGCAAATGGTGCTGAACATTGTGCAATCGCCAGCAAACATCTCCATTTCTGAACTTATGATGAAGTAGATGAAGATGGTTGGGCCAAGGACATAAGTCTGAGGAATGGGTGACACAGTTATAGAACCCCTACCCCTGAACGGAGAAGCCTGGATTCAAGTCCCATCTGCTCCAGAGGCGTATAATAACAAATCTCTGAACAAGTTGATTAGAAAAAAGGTTAAATAAAAATACATTTATCAAAGAATCTAAGGAACTCCTGCAATGATGTCTTGGGACTGAGATGACTGACTTCAAACAACTGTGACTATCTTCCTTTCTGCTAGATAGGACCCCAACAATGGAATCATAAAGATGTACAGCACAGGAACAGACCCCTCGGTCCAACGCATCCATGCCGACCAGATATCATAAATAAATCTGGTCCCATTTTCCAGCATTTGGCCTATACCTCTCTAAACCTTTCCTCTTCATATACCCATCCAGATGCCTTCTAAATGTTCTAATTGTACCAACCTCCACTACTTCCCCTAGCAGCTCATTCCATACATGTGCCACTCTTTGCATGAAAAAGTTCCCCATTAGATCCCTTTTAAATCTTTCCCCTCTCACCTTAAACCTATGCCCTCTAGTTCTGGACTCCCCCACCCCAGGGAAAAGACCTTTTCTATTCACCCTATCCATCTCCCTCATGATTTTATAAACCACTATAAGGTCACCCCCTCAGCCTCCGACACTCCAGAGAAAACAGCCCCAGCCTTTTCAACCTCTCCCTATAGCTCAAACCCTCCAACCCTGGCAACATCCTTATTAATCTTTTCTAAACCCTTTCAAGTTTTACAACATCCTTCGAATAGAAGAGAGACCAGACTTACACATAATATTCCAAAAGTGGCCTAACTAATCTCCTGTACGGCTGCAACACGACCTCCCAACTCCTATGCTCAATATACTGATCAATAAAGGCAAGTATACCAAATGCCTTCTTCACTACCCTGTCTATCTGCAACTCCACTTTCAAGGAATTATGAACCAGCTGAGGGTTTTCCACCAATTACAGTTACTTCAGTTTTACTCGACATTCTTGATGCCATATTCAGTCAAATGCTGCCTTGATGTCAAGGACTGTCATTCTCACCACCTCTGGAATCCAGCTCTTTTGTCCAGGTCTGAATCAAGGGTGTAATGAGGTCAGGAGCTGGTGGAACACAAACTGGGTGTCATTTAGCAGGTTATTGCTGAGCGGGTGCTGCTTGGTAGCACTGCTGGTGACACCTTCCATCACTTTACTGATGATTGAGAGTGGACTGATGGGACGGTAATTGGCTGGGCTGGATTTGTTCTGCTGTTTTGTGCACAGGACATCTGTAGGCAATTCTCCACATTGTGAAATAGTCTTTCCTCCAAACTGTATGGCAGTGCAGCCACTGAGAGGTTCTGTGTAAGCGGACCAGCATGGCAACTCACTTTGTTCTGCTCCTGAAAGCTGTTGCTGTGTATGAACCTTGGGTGTCTGCACAGCGGGAAAAATCCAAAGGGAACATTGTTGTCAGTTAAATGCCAGTGTTGTGACTGTAGTGGAACAATGTGGCTAGGATGCAGGAATTCTGGAGTCTTCAGGACTGTTGCTAGAATGTTGTTCAGACCCCATAGCCTTTACAATATCCGGTGCCTTTAACTGTTTCTTAAAACAAAGTGGAGGAATCAAATTGGCTGGGATTCTGATAACCTCAGAAGGAGGTAGCAAAGGATTTTGGGCTGAAGATTCACTTGAAGATACATTAACTGACTTTGGCCATTTTTGTGAACTTTTTGTAACATGTTAGATCCATCAGTCTTGACTCTTGGTTTTGGTAGCTATCAATTCTCACTGTCCTTGCAAAGTTGTCTGGAGGGCCACCTGGCCTCCCTGTGGCTAGATCGTATGTTTCCTACTTTCTATTTTCTCCACCAAAGCATTGAGAGAACTTGGAGAATGTTCTCTTCCTTATTACACCATAATTCAATTTTCTTCCTGTTCAAACTTCCATCAACTGACAGTTCTTGCAACTGTTCCTGCCAGAATGCACATTATTTTAAAATGTACAGTCTGGCTATAAGTAGCATCAAGTGGTGTAAACTTTGTGGAAACATTGATCCCTGCTGAGATGTACATCCATTCAACAGCACATTTAACAACAGTTACAAACTGCAAAAATGTACAATTAGCAATTAGCATGATGTTTACATGTTGTTGCATTGGAAGCAACAAACTTGGATCAATCATGTATAATCAATCATGCATCTTGAACATGGCATCCATTTCTATCCTCGCAGTTGCCACATATTTCTGTATGCTTTGTCTTAATTTTTATTTTAATAAAACTCAATTAATAAAACTCAATTAATGGCTCACTCTCATGGGTCATAATCACAACTGAATTAACTGCAATCTGCCCTATAAACTTGCCAGAACCCGTTTACACCTCATTTAGATGCAATGGTTATGTCATTGCCTATGGAAATGGCTCAATGCTCAAAGAATTTATTAAGAAATGAAGAACCCTAAATTCTTGAGAGAGATCTCAACTCTCGGCTTAGTTTGTTTTGCATTGTATAATTTTGCTCTTGGTTTCAATCCTACCCTCCATTTTATTCTGTGACCCCTTTTAATAACAAGGCTTGTAATTTTGACATCATAAAGTGTGTTTTTTCATCAATAATGTTAGTAAGCCTTGTAGTTTTTACAGCAGGTGGAAGCAACTGTACATTTGTCAGAAGTACTTTGTTAAATTTTGTAGTTTAGTGTCTCATTTTTGTTTCTCTGTACTCAGTGAATTATAATGGGCAGGCTGGTTGATTAAACATAGAATTTAAATCAATGAATATTTCCATATAGATCCTGGAATTGATCTGGAAACTGGCTGACTGGAAAGAAAGCAAAGTTGCATGGCCAAAACCTTATCGAACACTGGACAGAAATAGAACAGAAAACTCCTCGTAATTTTTCCAACTTAATTCACAACCGACAACTCTTCTCTGATATAAAATATAAAATATCATCACCTGCTTATTTTTCACAAAAGGCTGAATGAAAAAGGCATTTTTAACCAAAAATCAGCTAGTGTAATTTAAAGGGGTTTCATGGACAGTTTCTCTCTGTGAGTTCCAGTGAATTTTCTCATGTAATTTTCTGCAGCTTGCCTCATTATCTCTGCACCATGCTCCTACAAATCCACTCACACTGTTATAGAACATAGAACATAGAAGAATACAGCGCAGTACAGGCCCTTCGGCCCTCGATGTTGCGCCAATCCAAGCCCACCTAACCTACACTAGCCCACTATCCTCCATATGCCTATCCAATGTCCGCTTAAACGCCCATAATGAGGGAGAGTCCACCACTGCTACTGGCAGGGCATTCCATGAACTCACGACTCGCTGAGTAAAGAACCTACCCCTAACATCTGTCCTATACCTAAACCCCTTAATTTAAAGCTATGCCCCCTTGTTCCCTCAGAAGTGTTTGCTATTGATGGGACCACTTGGGAGTCCCAAAGCCATATTTAAAACACAGCCTCACCCTCACCCTAAACCCTGTCGTAGGTCAAGCACTGTCAGTCAGGAGCTACCCTTCATAGTTGCAAGGTTGGAAGAAGGTGCATTGGCACCCTGCTTCACTGATAGGAACCTGGAGCTCCTGGTGAACGGAGGTGGTACAGAAAAGGGCCATCCTCTTTCTTCAGAACCACCTGACGCGACGACATTATCAGGCTCTGCCAACCTGATCTCAAACTGCCATGCGGGTCAGCCTGGTGTCCCCAGCAGACAGAATAATGCCCAGCAACACTACAAGAAGGGGAAAGACATTTTGCACTTTGGGAGGTTAAGTGTCACATTCACTCTATTTCTGCAACCACACCCACCTCCCGCCAAGTCTCATGGTCTACTACTCTCACTATTGCATGCAGCATCTTCCCTCACTTGCTGTCACCCACCCCAATCACCTCCCAGAAAAATAATACTGCAAACTCTCTACACTCCTTACTCACTCACGATACCTTACTACATTGCCCCCAGCAGCTCCAGTATTAACAACTGTATATTTATGTCACTCAATCCCTCCCTGCGTCTCATTCCAGGAAAACATAGGCCACACTGGGGCAGAGAGAGTCAGGATGGTTGGTAGGATACCTGATATCCATCTGCTTAAGCCCCTTTGAATCCTTGCTTTAGTGGGAAAGGACCATGACTACTCATGTGATAATGCCGAGACTTCCGTGTCCTGGCAATCAAAATTCATTGACAAGTGCTATACTGCTCTCCCTTTAGCACCACGGTGAATGTATTCTTAATATATCCAAACGTCTACTCTTATTTCACAACTCATTATGTATTTCGCCCTGTGAAGGTACAAGTGTCATTTGCACAGTCTCCGCCCTGAAGCAACTGATCATTGAGGACATCACCTCCTCATCCTCCTCCGCCTCTGAGGAAGAGTCACAATCCCCGTAGAGGAAGCATTGTCAAGGCTGCCTCCTGCAACTTAGGCACTGACTTAGGCTACCACAGTTAGATTAGAGTCAAGAGGACATCCTGATGCACACATCACTGTCTGTAGCTGATGTTCAGCAAGGAACTCTCCAGGTCACTGACATTCAGAGTACAGATGGAGACCAAACCCCTGTGCAGACCCAAGTGGGAGAGAGCCCTGAGGGTCATTCACAATGTCATCCAAATGTTTAAGCAGACCCAGGAGAAACAGACAGGTTTGTCCGAGGCACTGGGCAAACTGACTCAAAGGTTGGAGCAGTCCACCAGTGCTATGTATCGGGCTTCTGGCATGTGAGCATGTGGTTGACTCCATGGATAGGTTGATGGTTGCCATGGGCAGCCAGATACTCAGTTTCTGTTGGATATTGTGACAGTACTATGGGGCTTTAAGGGGTGTATTTTGTCCTTTCCTTTTAAAGAAAGGTCAGGAGAGAGGTGTAGCATAATCTGCTCAAAGCCAATAAATAAGCAGCCTGTGAGCTCTTGGGTTTTTTTTTTAAAGTTGGAACAATAGAAGCAGCCTGAATGAGTGGAGGCAGAACCAGGAGTTTTAGTTTTAACTTTCTGCAGTTGCAGAGTTCTTGAAGCTGGATGTAGAAGCTTTTATTTCTCTCTCAGTTACAGCTAAAAGCTGGAGTTCTCTTTCTGCTGCTAGAATTGCATGTGAGACAATCTATTTTACTGAATTTACACTTGTCAAGGATATGTTTATGTGATGGTTCTATATTGGAACAGTTAAGTAGTAATGATTAATTAAACACATTATTGTGTCAAGCATTTCGATAGAGTTAAAGTTAAGACAAATTTTTTTCTTTTATTTTTATTTAGCCTGTATTTTAACTGTAGTGTAAAAATAAAGTGTGTTTTGCTTAAAGCCAAGGAGTTTAAGATTACTTTTTTTTAGATTACTTACAGTGTGGAAACAGGCCCTTCGGCCCAACAAGCCCACACCGACCCGCCGAAGCACACCTACCCAGACCCATTCCCCTACATTTACCCCTGCATCTAACACTACAGGCAATTTAGCATGGCCAATTCACCTAACCTGCACATTTTTGGATTGTGGGAGGAAACCAGGGCACCCGGAGGAAACCCATGCAGACACGGGGAGAATGTGCAAACTCCACACAGAGAGTTGCCTGAGGCGGGAATTGAACCCGGGTCTCTGGCGCTGTGAGGCACCATTGTGCCACCGTGCCACCCATGACCTGTTTGACCAATCAAATTACATCTAGAGTGCAACGTCTTACACTTACCTTTAAAATAAGAAACATTTAGAGTCTAGACTATCTTCTTGATAAATTTGGGGGGGGGGGGGTGGATGGTGGGCATTGCGCGGTGTTGATCTGGTCCATAACAATGTGAAGACATCAGTCTGGCCATTGGTCTTCAGCACCAACAGCAAGACAGCAGGGCAACAAGGGACTGTGAGCTAATTCCAGGTGTCTCATCCTCACAAGGAGCCCATATTAACAGAAAACTTTGAGAAGATTGGATAACAGAACCTCAGGAGTTGTGAACGCTTCCATCAGTTTACAACCTTAACTCTTATCAAGCAGCATAAACCATATAGAAAGAGCAAGCTGTTAAAATGCACTTGCAGTTGGGATTCTACAGGAAATGCTGATCACAGCATCATCCAAACTTTTGCAATTAGTGAAAGATCATTTCATGCAGCTCAGTTTTATTTGCGTGAGGTTCACAAAGAAGCCCTGCCTGTGTTGCTGTGTTGTGCTGTTCCTGTGAAGAATGTTTTCATGTTCCCATTCAGCACATTACTGTTACTCTCATGGATCTCTTCTCTATCTTATGGCTTCAGTTCTTTCTCCTATTTACTGGAGCAGAGAGATTCCAAACCACAAGCAGCATTCGCCAGCTGGACAGGACCAAAACGAAGGCCCCATTTTGACCTGCATGGAAACACGATGCAGAGGAGATAGTGAGGATGCTGTGCTTGTTCCAGCACCACACTTTATTGAACTTGATGTGGAGGAGCCATTCCATAGCTCTCAGTGACCCCAGTGAAATTAGTTGTTACATTTCAGATATAGTGGACACCATAGCATGGTGTTCTGGCCTCCAACTCCAGGCAGAAGAGAGCACCACTGCCCCTTTCAAGTCTACACTACACTTCATGGAAGATGAACAACTCTGGCTCTGTTGTACCTTTGCTGGATAATGAGGACAAGAAAGGCTGAAAGCTTCACAGTAGGGACTGTCCACATCAGCTGGAGGTTTTTGAGATAGATGTATCCTCATCTATTTGTGCAGCAGCCCTTAGTGCAGTGGCCACAGGGACAATCGCATCTCCTGTGCTTGGAGCCAATGGGGACAGCTCCAAAGAGTCAACGTGGGCAATATCAGAAACAAAGCAGCTCCTCAGTCATTGATCATTCAACAGCTGCAGCACCCACACCAATAATATTTGGACAGAGTCCTCCAAACTTTGGGCCATGGAGGTCTCTGACAAGGAGGTCAGTGGGAGGCCTCGACATGAGCATTGCACGAAGTGGCACTGATTTGGAACATAGGTGCTCAAGCCTTTTGGTGCATGTACAGGAACAGATTGTATGTGAGGACACCAATGGGGACCTCCCTTCCCCCTACCCCATCTCCAGCTCTCTCTCCCCACCCCCACCAATACCTAAGAAAGACAGCATTGCATGTACAAGAGGGATGGGGATGTTTAATGGTCAATGATGGGAGGCGGGCAGCTCCTTCAGCTTATGCAGGTGACTGGATCATGGAAAGTGATTCTATTTTGGCAACTAAGGTGAATCCTTTCAGTCAAAAGGACATTGCTTGTGCCTCACAGCCATTAATAGGATTGATTCATTATGTTGAACAATGTGGTCAAGAGCACTCGGAGCCAGGACTTTTTCATTGCACAGTAGCCCGTGTGTGAGGTTAGCATGCTGTAATCACATATGTCCATGTGGTACACATAAGAGCATACCCTCTTTCAGGAAATTAAACATTTCATCGACCCAACCTGTGGTAGCTGCCATTTTCATTTCCATTGTGTATTTGAATTTTGGATGAAGATGGAAGTAAACAGTGGTTGTGCCACATTGAGTGAATCACAGACTCAGCCTCTCAGTCTAGGTGAAACCTAAATCTTCATATTTACTTTTTATTTGCCTCCTAGTCAATTACGTAAGTTTTGGTCTTCCCAATGCACCCACTCAATCCATTTATCTAAGTGCTCTACTCCCGACTATTCCCTGATTCCTAGCGTCAATATAGTCATGCCAAATGTGCTCCCATAAAAGCCAGGGTGATAGTGACCATTGATGGTGACCACAGTACCCCTTTCCCTCCCACCTTCTATCGTCTCCCACACTTATACAGTGAGATTCCCCCTGCATTCTTATTTCCTTCAGCATCCCAGCATGCTGCCTCCAATCAACACAACTGACTCCGCCATTTCCCCCACCTCATCACTGGCCCCTGACAAATGCCCTTGACTTTCAGTCGACAGACTCTCTGCACTGATCATGGCCCACCCCCGGACTGACATTGAGAGACAATCCTAACTGACTAGCGTCCAACTCCAAGCGATCTCAATGTATCTCTCCAATTGACTTTCCACAACTCCCAGAACAGATTAAACTGAGCCTGCAGGACTGGCTTTGGCCTACTCCACAAACTTTAGGCCTATGGACCCCCGAACCTGGATACCCAAGTAGCTGACGAACCATGACCAAGCCCTAGGACTGGTATCTTAATTTACTATGTTAGGACCCCTCAACTGAAGGTTATCTCCCTTGATGAGACTGAAGACTGCTCTCCTTAGACTTTGAGATGTAGTCATTTGGTTGAAACACATGCAATTATTTCCTGAATAAGCTGCTGGCATGTGGTGCCATTGAGTAGCATGTCCACTGATCACTGCTGCCTGGCTTTCTGTCAGCACCAAACAGAAAGGCAAGAAGTACAGTGAGAATTTAAGCTCTGAGTGAGGAGGCAAAGCACAAAAAGTGAAAGTAAGATGTTGTAAGCATCTGAATAGACTCAAAATTAGTGAGTGCTGAGACAACAAGGAAGAGAGTAGATCCTGAGATGCAGCCTGGTCCAAACCATAAGATGGACTGTGTGCAAAGTGACCTGGCAACATCTTTACAATGAAAGGTTCCAGTGCCCTCCAAAGTGCAGAATTGACGTGCAGAACTATATTGTAATTATGTCGGAGAATTGCTTCAATGATGAGACAAGGCTGGTCCCTGTCTGATGCCAGGCTTTGTGGGCAGGATGGGTGAGGGTGATTGTTACCAATGAACCGAGCCCTGAGATGTTGCTGTCTGCTGCTTGAAGAAGCAAACGGTGAGCTGGACTGTCACTGTCTAGCTTCTATCCGGTGTCTGCGAGATTCTCATCTTGTTATACTTTCCCAACTGACTTGCCAATGCCCACATCGATCAGGAGCTGGGAAGATTACACCCAATGTTCCTTGTGTTGTCAACCTCCTCAATTAGGACATAAAATCAGTTCAATTTAAATGAAGGTAAATTCTGATTGCTACAAGCCTTTGTACCTTTTAAACCTGGAAAATCTATGAAGAACTTTGTATCAAAGTGTGAAATTCGATGGAGTTCTGCCATGATATTGAATGGATATTTGTATGCAAGGAGACAAAACAATACCTTCAGCTTTATGGGAACCATTCGAGCTGGTTTTGTATAGTGCTCTGGTGTGGGCTGTGCTGGAAATTATTTTGGCTTGGTCATTAATGAAGGTGCTGGGATTTTATGCTGGAATTATACAGAGCAGGCATACTTTACCTGTGGTCACTTAATATTGCTGGTCGACTATGCTCCAGCTAATTCTCTCTCCTAATCTCACACAAGGATAGAGAGTATAAAGAGTGTGTTGGCATTCTTAGGATGGAAATCCAGAATGCAAAGAGGAGATATAAGATAGCCTTGGCAGATAAGGTTCAAGATAATCAAAAAGATTCGACAAATACATTAAGAGAAAGAGAGCAGCTAGACAGGGAATAGGACCCCTTAAAGATAAATGAGGTTGCTTTTTCGTGTTGAACCTCAGGACCTGGGAGAGATATTAAATGAATATTTTACATCAGTATTTACTGGGGAAAAAGAAATAGAGGCTAGAACTCAGAGAAATAAATATTTACATTTTAAAAGCAGTTCACATTACAGAGGAGGAAGTTCTGAGATTGTAGAAAACGTAAAGGTGGACAAACCTCCGAGACCTGATCTAATGTATCCCAGGACTTTGTGGGAAGTTAAGATGGAAATTGCGGGACCTCTAGAAGAAATATTTAGATCATCTATAACTCTGGGTTAGGTGCTGGACGACTGGAGGGTGATTAATGCCATTCCATTGTTTAGGAAAGGCTGTAAGGAGAAACCTGGAATGTATAGACCTGTGAGTCTGACATCGGTGTTGGGTAAGTTGGTAGTAATTATTAAAGATAGGCTTTATATTGCATTTGGAGAGACAAGGACGGATTAGGGATAGTCAGCATAGTTTTGTGTGAGGAAAATTATGTCTCACAAACTTGATTGAATTTTTTAATGAAGTAAGCAAAAATATTGATGAGGGCAGAGCAGTAGATGTTCTTTACTTGGACTTTAATAAAGCCTTTGACTAGGTCCCACCCCACACCCCCAAACCTGCCACTGGTGTCATCAATTATTTTTCAAACAGTTGCGAATTGATTTTTATTGACTTTTGGTGAGTATGTCGAATATTTGGTGGTTTTCACTGTAATTTAAAGATAATGAAGTTAACAGGGAGTGGTCTGCTTGTGATGAAGGCGGAGTTCACACATCAAGGGTTCTGCTTAGATTACTCACACCAGTCATGATTGCTGTAGTTTCTACACTCTTTAAGTAAACATTATGTTGTGATATGAGACCCTGTTGTGATGTAGCTTGATATGCTGCGATACATATGTTTCCTCCCATAACATAAGGTTGATATAATACTGAAGAATGCAACAAGCCTTTAATATAATATCTGGTGTTTATGTGTGCAGGATATAGCTCCTGCAATACCTCAGTTGCCTGATATTCCACTGGCTTTTTGACCACAGTAGGCATCACTCCCACCTGTGATCCAGCTTTACCATTACAAAGAGCAAATTGTATTCCTGGAGCTGAGAGTTTCTTCAGTACGCCTACCAGCACTTCTCCACTTTTCACCAGACACTTCAACCTCACTTTACATAATGGCCACTTCTTTTCTTACCATGAATTTCACATATTACCACCTTTTCTGGCATTACTCCTTTAGAATTACATATCTCCTCATCACTGACCATCAAAGATTAACATCCTCTGTATCTCTTAAAATTGTGCTTTCTCCACCTGATCCTCCTGGCATCACAAGTAAATCGTTTATGGAGATCTGGCAATTTTCTTCTCAACCAACCTCACTGTTTGTACATTTTGGTGCAACATTTTAGCTTCCAATGTGCCTTCCCACTTCAACAAAACTCACTGGCTTATTCTGTATTCCCATATCTGTCTTCCCAGTGCTTTTTCTGGACCACCAACACTGCAACTTCATGTAATCTACTTTATTGTAATGAAAACATCTGAGGTTTTTATTTCTCTTTCCCCATCACAGGTTTCCTTTGCTCTCTGTGGTAAACTATCTTTACTATCCTCAATGGGATCTCCTTTTCCCTTACCATCTGAGGGTATCGCTTTTCCCCATTTTCTATCCTTCACACGTTGAAATTGATATCAGAGGCCAAACTTTGATTTATGAACCAACTCATAATCATCTGTCATTTCTACTGCTAATTTTATTCTCTGCTCTTCCACATGAATTCTCACTACTTCAGCAAGTGACTTTTTAACTGTTCCAAAATAATCGTCTCTTTAAGAGCGTCATATCTTTGATCTATTTTTAATGTCCTTATCCACCTATCAAAATTACTTTGTTTGATCCTTTCAAATTCTATGTAGTTTGACAAGGTTCCTACCTTAGATTCCTGAAACATTGTCCATTGGCTTCTCGCACTAGTTCATATATGATTCAGATTCTATTTTTCACCGCATTATACTCACCAGATACCTCCTCTGATCATGATGAAAATGCCTCACTAGCTCTACCTATTAACTTTGTTTGAATCAACAATAACCACATGGTCACCAGCCACTTCATTTGTTTAGCCACTTCCTCAAATTATATGAAAAAGACTTCTACATCCTTCTTGTCAAAGTCAGGCAATACTTGGATATATTTAAATAGATCCCCATTGGCTACAATGGAGTTGCTTGTCATCACAATCCTCCTCATTAAGCCTAACTTCTACCTTCACCTCTACCCTTTCAAGTTGACTTTCCTCTCTAACGGCCAACTTCTGAAGTTCAAATCCTCTTTCTTTCTGCTTTTCTTCTCTGTCTTTCTCTCTTTCTTCTGTTAAGGCCTTCCAATCCTTTTCTTCTTCCTCTGCTAGGGCTATTCTTTCCTTTCCTTTTTCCTCTTTTAATCGCAATTCAAACTATTTTATTTCTTTTTCATGTTCAAACTGCTTCATTTGCAATTGAATCTTAGCCTTTTCTAATTATTCCAGTGGAATTCCAGGCGATTGTAAATGCTGTGTGATGCCATAATTAGTTCCCTTTCTCTTGCAAGCACAGGCAAACCCAACTCCATCTTGTTCACCAATTCCGAAAGCTTTGCTTTGCTCACGTTTAGTAAAACTCCCAAAGGAACTTCTTCCATCCCAGGAAAATCTTCGTGACTGAAAGGGCCATCACTAAACTAGTTGAAACTTTATTGCTGGAACAGCACAGCAGGTCAGGCAGCATCCAGGGAACAGGAGATTCGACGTTTCGGGCACAGGCCCTTCTTCAGGAATGAGCCTTTACACAGGCCCTTCTTCAGGAATGAGCAGAGAGTGTTCAGCAGGAGGAGGGACTTGGAGGAGGGGCGTTGGAAATGTGATAGGTGGAAAGAGGTCAAGGTGAGGGTGATAGGTCGGAGTAGGATGGAGGCGGAGAGGTCAAGAAGAAGACTGCAGGTCAGGAAGGCGGTGCCGGGCTGGAGGGATCCGGCTTGCAGACGACCTGCCCTCCCCCTGTCTGTATTCCATTGCAGACGCTCTGCCCTCCCACTGTCTGTATCCCATTACCGACGATCTGCCCTCCCCTGTCTGTATCTCATTGCAGACGATCTGACCCTCCCCCTGTCTGTATCCCATTGCAGACGGGGGGAGGTGTGGGCGCAAGTGTTGCACCTCCTGCGGTTGCAAGGGAAGGTGCCGGGAGTGGTGGTTGGGTCGGTGGGGGGTGTGGATCTGACAAGGGAGTCGCGGAGGTAGTGGTCTCTACGGAAAGCTGATAGGGGTGGGGAGGGAAATATATCCTTGGTGCTGGGGTCTGTTTGGGGGTGGCGGAAGTGACGGCGGATGATGCGCTGTACATGGAGATTGGTGGGGTGGTAGGTGAGGACCAGTGGGTTCTGTCCTGGTGGCGATGGAGGGGCGGGGTTCAAGGGCGGAGGAGCGGGAAGTGGAGGAGATGCGGTGGAGGGCACCGTCGACCACGTCGGGGGGGAAGAAGGGCCTGTGCCCGAAACGTCGAATCTCCTGTTCCCTGGATGCTGCCTGACCTGCTGTGCTGTTCCAGCAATAAAGTTTCAACTTTGATCTCCAGCATCTGCAGACCTCACTTTCTCCATCACTAAACTAGGCATATCTTGTTTCAACCAACCAAATTTAACATCAGAAACAAAAGACAATAACACATACCATTTGCCATCATTGAGCTCAATAATCCTAAACCCAACCTGGAATTAGAGATTTTGATCTCAACAGTTTGAGCCCACAATTTGTTATGGATCAGACTAGACTCTCCTCAAAATATTTTAAGAAGGCAGCCTAGACTCTAACATTTTCCTATTTTAAAGGCAAATATAAACTGTTGTGTCCCAGATGCTTTGCCACTGGTCAAATTACTCAGCGTTAAGCAAAACACCATTTATTTAAACACTATAGTTAAAATACAAACAATAGATAGTGAGATTTAGAATAACTACTCTACTGGAAAACTTAATAGACACAGTTACCATTACTAATTAAATGTTCCACGATAATAATATCGCATAAACACACCTCATAGCAAAAAGGAAAATTCAGACACAGAATCTCAAATGCATTACTTCAACCAAGGAAGAGAAAGCATCAAGAGAAAATGCAGAGACAGTAACAGCCAAGAGACACTTCCTGAAGCGTCTAACAGTATTGAGAACCCAACTGCTTCTGATGCTACTGAAAAACCAAAACCCAGACATCCTGATCTGTGAGTGCTGGCCACACCCATTCAGACTGTTTAAATAAAACCCAAGGCCTCCCAATCTGTTTACTCGTGTGGTCTTCACTATCCAGTTCAGCATCTCTCATCCTATCTTGTCTTAAAAGAAATCAGGAGGAGGTGATCAAGATCACCTTTTTCAGGCAGCCTGACCATAATCAACTCACTTAACTGTGGTGCCAGTGAGGACAAATGCAATTCCACATTCAACATTGTCCCCACTGGAATTCTAGTGTGCATACTGATCATCCTACTCTGTGAGTTTCCCCCTTCAAAGCCTTAAACTAAATCGTATGCAGCGCAACTCACGTGACCCCACCTTCCTAAAGCTATGTTACCCTCTCTCCTATCCGGTCTACAGGCCAGGCATACTCTTGTCCATAAATGTTCTGCCATTAAAACATCTCTGAGGGTCTAAGTTGGTGGATGTGAATCTTGCTTAGAACATAGAACATAGAACATAGAACATAGAACATAGAACATAGAACAATACAGCACAGAACAGGCCCTTCGGCCCACGATGTTGTGCCGAACTTCTAACCTAGATTAAGTACCCATCCATGTACCTATCCAATTGCCCCTTAAAGCTCACCAAAGATTCTGACTCTACCACTCCCACAGGCACCGCATTCTATGCCCCCACCACTCTCTGGGTAAAGAACCCACCCCTGACATCTCCCCTATACCTTCCACCCTTCACCTTAAATTTATGTCCCCTTGTAACACTCTGTTGTACCCGGAGGAAAATGTCTCTGACTGTCTACTCTATCTATTCCTCTGATCATCTTATAAACCTCGATCAAGTCACCCCTCATCCTTCGCCGTTCCAACGAGAAAAGGCCGAGAACTCTCAACCTAGCCTCGTACGACTTCCTCTCCATTCCAGGCAACATCCTGGTAAATCTTCTCTGCACCCCCTCCAAAGCTTCCACATCTTTCCTAAAGTGAGGCAACCAGAACTGCACACAGTACTCCAAATGTGACCTAACCAAAGTCCTGTACAGTTGCAACATCACTTCACGACTCTTGAATTCAAGCCCTCTGCTAATGTACGCTAATACACCATAGGCCTTCTTACAAGATCCCTCTGTTCCTCCACCTCACTAAGAACCCTACCGTTAACCCTGTATTCCGCATTCTTATTTGTCTTTCCAAAATGGACAACCTCACACTTGACAGGGTTGAACTCCATCTGCCACTCAAGCAATTCAGCCAACCGTTTCTCTTTAATGGAATGAGGTGTCAGTGATCCTTTGTGGACTCTAGCCAGTTACCGTACATCAAGGTTACCGAGTTCAGTGAAGGTATTGGCAGAAACTGGTGACCCTAGGCTTGGCTAGGGAGGCAGAAAATTAAAAGATAAACAGTGTACATCTGACTACAACGTCCGGACTCTGCTAAGAAACGTGAGTACGATTGAAGGGTGGATGAATCAGGAATTACTCTTGGAAAACCATTATTCTCCGCTGAAGTAATGCAATCAAACTTACTTTGTGAAGCAAACAATTCCAAGGATTGTGGGATACTTAAAATACAACACCACCTCCAAAATAAACATTCCTCTTGTTCCAAAGCAGCCAGCAACTTGCCTTACATAATATTGTGTACCTGGAGATGAATCATATGGCCTGCTTCAATACACCCACTTCAATTACAGAAATTATTACTTTCCAACAAAACGCAGTAACTCTTGAAGCAAGGTCAAAGAAGCAATCTTTCAATATGTTTAAAGAAATATTTGTGAAGTTCAGGCATAAATTATCTTAATGTACGGATTGGAACATTTAATTAGAAATTAATTTGCATGCACCTATATCATATTTCAGTTCCGAAGTATGTAATGTTTGTAGTAAGGTCAGCTAGGTGGATCTCATAGAATCTGAGTTCCCCGACTGAATCTGTTAATCAGACCATACTCTGAGGCTGCAGGATCATTGTCAAGTGTCAATCAAGTTTCTCACATACGCATAAAATGCCTTGGGGTTATCCTTGATCCTATCCGCCAACGATTTTTCATGCCCTCTCTTAGCTCTCCTAATCCCTTTCTTCAGGTCTCTTCTTCCTCGACCAGTTCTTCCTCATGCATTATTTCCTGGACAGGGTTGCAGTCCTCGAATACATGAAGATCAAAAATGTATAAGGATTGAGGAAACCAGGATACTGCAAGAAATACACTCTTAAACTACCCATTGCTGCTAAATCAGAAGGAATTAAGGGAAAGTGAGATTTGAGAATGAATTCACTAACCTTGACCATTTATGTGAAATCATTGAACTTCTTCCTGCATTGTATCGGGTTTTCAGATTTATGCTTGTTGGATTGTTAGTGATGGCAATCTACTTGCAATGATTTTGCAGTTTTTCTGGGTGACTTCCTTATCCCCAATAGATAGAGGACTTCTTTCCTCTTTGCATGCAACAATTTCTCTAACATTGTGTCTGAGAACTTGAAGGCATACTGTCTGCACTCTTCCCCTGTATGTTATAGGTTATTCTATTCCAGCACCTTCTGCAGAACATGGTGTAAGGTGGCTTTAAGAAGTGCAAAGTAGCTTTAGGTACGAGTTGCCTTGCTCTAGCTTGGTCTACCTGTTGAAGCATGCGGCTACTCAGCATTTATCTTTAAACCTTTGAATAGCAAGCAGGCACCATGAACTTTGCACACATCAAGAAAAGAAGAGGCAGAAAGAGAAGAAGACAACAGGGAAGGACGAGGAGGGTAATAGCAGAGACAAACCTCAAATTAGAAGAGATCTGCATAATAAAAACATGCATAAAAGAATGATCTAGGATAGACATGCTGGTCTTCAGAGGAACTGCAGGACTATGGATCCTTTCTAATTGACCTTTTCATAGATGTTACACAACTCTAAAGCAGGTGGGACTTGAACCTAGGTTCCTTGGGTCAGAGGTACCAGTGTACCAAAAGAGCCATTGTAGGACTAGTTATGGATTGTAAGAGATTGTATGAATTGGAAGGTGTTTAAGTGCTTTGGTACTAGTGTGATGAACTGAATATCCTCCTCTGTGCTGCATAATTCTCTTATTTTATAACTCTAAGCTTTCCAAAAATAGTGTCAGCGCCAAAAGCATTTTGAAATACAACATATTTACGTATTATTTTTCTGCATGGGTCTTGGAGAGGTATTGGGTTAAAATGCACATCTATGTTATAACTGGTCTGAACGCAAAAGGAAGTCTGACTTTTACATAGTAAGTAACAAAGGCAAGAATTAGCCGTTTATTTTTCCCTGTTCACCCAGGCAATGTCTGTTAGTGATAGGAAATGGAATATTTCCACTCCGAGCCCCCAGTGCCAGCATCAATCACTTACAGGTCAAGCAGTGCAAATTTTGCTGCAGAATAAAGTTCTTCTAATCTGCTTCAATAATATACACAAGGCCCAACCTCTGGAGAACACAGAGTGTGACATTTTGCATTTCAGATTTCCCATACCAGCTGTGCAATAGTTTCTTTGTATGAAATTGCCACATTTGTACAGAACTGGGGATGGGTTTTTTTCATGCATAAGCCCATTTAGAACTGGATTGAGACTACTAGAATTAATTTCACATTGCATGATAATGACAGCAGATCTTATCAGCCTGGGCTTAATTCAAATGTGGGATTCAAAAGTGAACAGGCAAATTTTAACCTGGATATCAGCATGACCGAAATAAAAATGCATATATAATTATGTTTTGAGCAGCTTTTGACATTAACACTGATCATAGGATCCCTACAGTGTGGAAGCTGGCCATTCAGCCCATCGAGTCCATACTAACCCTGAAAGAGGATGGAAGAGAGTATAACTACAGTGAGAGGGGTCTTTGATTACATTGGCTGCTTTCCAAGGCAGTAGGATGTATAGACAGAATCAATGGGAGGAGGGCTAGATTTCTTGATGGACTGGGCTACGTTCACAACTCTTTGTCATTTCTTCTTGTCTTGGGCATAGCAGTTTAGATTAGATTCACTACAGTGTGGAAACAGGCCCTTTGGCCCAACAAGTCCACACCGACCTTCCAAACAGTAAGTCACCCAGACCCATTCCCCTACATTTACCCCTGACTAATGCACCTAACACTACAGGCAATTTAGCATGGCCAATTCACCTAACCTGCACATTTTTGGACTGTGGGAGGAAACTGAAGCACCAGGAGGAAACCCACGCAGACACAGGGAGAATGTGCAAACTCCACACAGACAGTTGCCCAAGGTAGGAATTAAACCCGAGTCCCTGGCGCTGTGAGGTAGCAGTGCAAACCACTGAGCCACCGTGCCACCCAGTTGCCATACTAAGTTGTGATGCATCCAGATAGGATGCTTTCTATGTGCATCTATAAAAATTGGCAAGAGTCATTGTGGACATGCCAAATTGCCTTAGCATTTTAAAGAAGTAGAGGCATTGATGGACTTTCTGGACTGTGGCATCGACTTGGATGGATCAGGCCAGATTGCAGGTGATATTTACTCTGTTATGAAGATGTGGGTGTACTACAGCTAGCAGAACTACCTGACAGCACCAAGTGTTCTGAACAAGATATAATGTAACCTTTTGGTCCAGCAGTTAGTGTAGCTGGTTGCCTGCAGACAAAAACAAATTCAAAGTCAGCCAATCAGTTTAAACGATACCCCAAAATACCAACCTCCAATCAAATTTGAATTTTGTGTTTTGACAATATTTAAAACCAATGAAGCAATCCAATGCTTTGGGGTATAAGACCAGGGAAAATTGAACAGTTGGGAGAAAACTGCCAAAATACCAACAGATGTAGACTGCCAGTCAGAACTGTCTGAAAGGTATCTGTCAGAGAAGGAGTTTGCACGGAGAAACACATCGATACCGACCAAGAGAGCAAATCTGCGAAGAGAAGATTCGACAGCTGGATGGTTTTGAAATTTGAATTTTTTCGGAAATCTTAATCAGGGTTTTTATCAGACTATTATTATAGAAAGGAATGTAAAAGATAGGCATGGGGAAGGAGTTGTAAATAGTTAAACGCAAATTATTGCAGATGCTGGAATCTGAAACCAAAAAAGAAAATACTGGAAAATCTCAGCAGGTCTGGCAGCATCTGTAAGGAGAGAAAAGAGCTGACGTTTCAAGTCTAACTGACCCTTTGTCAAAGCTGACAAAGGGTTAGTTAGACTCGAAATGTCAGCTCTTTTCTCTCCTTACAGATGCTGCCAGACCTGCTGAGATTTTCTAGCATTTTCTCTTTTGAGTTGTAAATAGTTGTTAGTTAACTATTCTCTGCTATACTTTAAGAAATAAAGTTGTTAATTATTACTTTATATAGTTCTTGGCCTATCAAATTTTCACAGTTAACTGCACATGATAAAGCCTTTCTGTGTGCTGGTTTAAATTAAGCAGGAGGGTTTACCCATGACATAACAGTTTGGGGGTTCATCTGGGATCAAGTAGGAGCTTGAAGCACAACTCCACCTCGGCACTATTGATACATACAGAGGCGTGTCCTTCCCTGTTTCCTGAAGTTAATGACCAGTTCCTTTGTTTGGCTGACATTGAGGCAGAGATTGGTGTCTTTACACCACTCAGCTGTCTATCTCTTTCCTGTACTCTCACTCCTTAGCTATTTCTACTTTGTTGTACATTTATTTTCCTTCTTATGCAGTTGCCTTTTGAAAGTTACTATTGGCCTACCTTCACCACCCTGTCCGGCAATGCATTCCTGTGGATTTAAAAAGTAACACATGTTTTATGCTCATATCAATGAATGTTTTGATATTGAATCATGGATAATGATAACAGATTTAGTTCAGTTTTCATAAATTTCTGTGAATGACCTCCCTATGTGAGAATACGCATCAATTTGTAAGTATTAAATAGAATTGAATTCCCATTTCTGAAACTAGGAATTTTCTCTGATTCTGACCTCCCATTACCTGAGACTGAAAGCCCTAAAGGTTCTAAATAGTAGGAAGACCTTTATGGCCCAACATGTTTTTGAAACCTAAAAGATTAAAATCTGGTGATAATTCACTGATAGATTATCCATTTGTTTCTCAATTCACAGTACCGTTAGTGTGATATACTTTCCAAATTGAATTCATATTTGTTCCAGTAGAAGCAGTAAGAAACTGGTTTGTCTCCACCACCCTTGAAGTTCAGTTCAGGCAGAGGAAGAAGCCAAAGGAAAGCAAGTGAGTAAATGTCTTTTCATTCACTCCCTTTGGTCAATTGCAGCAACTGTTAAAATAAGGGCTTCAATCAGAGATGTGTGTTTTAAAAAATTCTCAAGGTCAGGTTCGTAGGAGAGTAGTCTGACACAGAACAAACGACCAAGAGGCGAGTCTGCTAGAATATGAGCATTTTATTCCCCGCAGCGTCGCCACAACCAGGTCTCATACTTACAACGGGTCTGGCTTATACTCACTCTACATGTTACCGGAACTGGGAGCCGTCAGTTCTCGTAGAGCGGTTGCCAACAACCCACGCTCGGCGGTTAAACGTAACCCCGGAGCAGACTCACCGAACTGGAGACTTTTCCAGCTGATATACTCTTTTCCAGATATAAACATTCATGTGAACAGCAGAGCAAGGCTAAAAAACACATTCCATTCTGGTTACATACAGATAAGAAGATTCACACGGGGAGGTGTGTAATAAGATTCACACGGGACTAAGCAACACCTCCATTCCGGTTAGATTCACACATGTATTGGGACATAATTTTTAACCGTTTCACCACAATGTGGATGACACATCGTAACCCAATAGCAGTGGATGGACTTGTGCTGCAAATGATAACTCATGAATGTTATAACTGAATTTAAATATCTTTTCTATTTATGAGGATATCAGTGACAACTACAAACTGATGGGAATAATAGAAATTCATATTTGGAGGTACATATCCTACAGAACTGGAGGAATGGTTAGAGCTGCACTACTGTAAATGTTAATGGTATTAACATTGACATATTGACTATGCTGATGAAAAGATGGTGAGCTCCAGTCAAATTCTCTTCTCTGCTTCAGAGAGATGACAGGAATGGTTCAGCTGGGGCACACAGAGGCAGCAGTGAGGCAGTGAATCCAGCAAACAAAATGCTGCAGTCTCGAATCATCCTGATGAAATTACACTGATTTAATTTCCACGCTGTGAAGGCATTTGGCACCATTTGGACTTGTGCCCTGACATCTTCATTTCAGATAAATTGAATGAAAAAAAATCTTACAAAAGCCTCCAATGGCATTTACTGGTATTGCTGATTTTTGCTCAGTTTCTTGTGATTTTTGAGATCAGCTCTCTCAAGTTTTACACCGAAGCCATTTGTACTGATAGTAAATTATTTTTTTTTGTAAGCCTCAGCTATCACCTTCAAAAATGTGCAAAATGTTTTGTGCCAGAATGCCTCAGCTGTAATAAAGTTTGGCACCAACAGCTCACCATATACCTGCACCATCCTGTGCAATTTAATTGGCATTCAGTGGGTTGATAAATGGATTGGCTTAATGGGACAATATACTTGACATATGCAGGACTCTCCTGAGAAATAGGATTCATTTTTGCTCTTCACACTTCAACATGCCGGAGATACCAACACAGCCTTTTCCAACAGCTGTGCCACTGTGAATGACATTTCTGCCAGCACCACAACGCACCACTTTGTATCCCGTGAACACCCACTAAGTCCAGAGGTTGATATTACTTTATTTACCATCTCAGTTCACCTTGCTTTCCTTTCCTTGAGTCAAAGTCAGAAATTTACAGCATGAAATATTATTATTTCTCCACAATGAGCAGGCTACAATAAAGAAATACACATTCATTGCATTAACTTTCAGACAAATACCGAAGAACACTGTGCTGCATTTTCCCATTTTGTAGTTAAAGTCTTTTGTTGAGTAAGATTCATGGTTGAGCTGAAAATGTGTTGCTGGAAAAGCGCAGCAGGTCAGGCAGCATCCAAGGAGCAGGAGAATCGACGTTTCGGGCATAAGCCCTTCTTCAGGAATTCATGGTGCCTGGTCGACTGTGGTTCAAAGTGAGTTTTTTCACACAACCTCCCATTCTTTACCTCATCAAATATGCAACCTGACTCTCCAACTCCCTTCTTGTGCATTCGTGCAGGCAAGGCAGAAATGCTTGCTACAGCCGGAACTTTCAGGTGTTCACACCACAGGCACCGTATTTAATGCTCAGCTTCACACTACTCCAAACACTATGAGCCAGTAACTGTCGTCCATATTGTGGTGTGGGACTGTTTTCGCTAACAACCCAGCAAAGAAAGCAAAGCTCCCTCTGCACTTCATCAACAGCGACCTGGAGGTGTTAGCAGGATGGACAGCAGTCCAAATTCTTGCAATCTACCAACAGAAATAACTTCAATCCAACCAGCTGAGACCCAAATAGCAAACTAGGTATTAACATAGCCCGCTGCCAGGCAACAACATGTCCACCCCCCCTTAACCACTCAGTGCTTCCTTACTGCCCCATGCATTATGCAAGGCACAGAGACTGACACCCTTCAAGTAAGCACAAAGGGAATGTGCGTTAAGAAAGCAAGTTCACAGATGCATCCTGTGCAGATGCATGACATGCATGTGTCCCTGTGCACAAGCATACGCATGCGAGTCTCAAGTATCTCTGAGCTCTGAAACCAAGTCCTGAAGGGCTGAAGTGGTGTGAGGCTTAGACTGAGAACAGGCACGATGCTGTAGTGGGGCTGGTGGTTTGTTAATGTAGACAAAGGGTCAAGAAAAATGGTGGCCTGACTCATACAGGTATGTTGTAGTGAAGCCACATCTGGATAAAGGCAAAGACAAACAAGTGATGAGCTGCTGCAGCCAGGGACCCACTCTGATTGTCATGTTTGGTAATGATGTAGTCTAGTTTCTTGAGAAAAAATAGGAGAATTGCAGGAGACATGACAGTGTTGTAGATTCCTGAAGAAGGGCTTATGCCCGAAACGTCGATTCTCCTGTTCCCTGGATGCTGCCTGACCTGCTGCGCTTTTCCAGCAACACATTTTCAGCTCAGTGTTGTAGATTAGTCTAATAATTAAATGTAAATGCATGGAAATAAGTTAGTCATCATTAAGTAGTGAGACTGTGAAGTCACCATGTAAAGCTTAAGGAGAAAATCAAGAGTTTTCTTTCTAGATGTCAAGATTCTAATTTTCTATTGTCACATTTTTTTCCCCAAATTTCATTCCACTGCCCAAACCACTTAAGGGATTGGGACGTTCCAATCTTAATATCAATTTAGGCATTAGCCGTGTACCAATCAGTTGGAGGTTAAACTCAGACTTAATAGGATGTGGTTGCTGTTAAGTAAGAATAATTCCGGTGTCCTCTGTGTCTTATTTTAAGACAGGAAATCAAAGTTTAATCTGACAGACAGCTTTGGTGGTTTGTATGTTGCTCGGGCTGTGACAGTGCCTGCTGTTGGCCACTTGTCCATGAGGTGGAAGGAGTGCGTGTGTCACCGTCTCAGATCCCAGCTGGGTGCCAGTTTGCAGTAGAATTTCACTTTGAGGAAGCATTGTACATGCAAATAAGCTCAAGGAAACTGAGGAATGAAACGGTGTGTGACAGTTTCTAATTACTGCATAAAAACAACATATGGAAACTTCATTGTCCATTTCATCCCTCAACATGTACTATCAAGTCAGATTTCTTTTGCTCAATCATTCTCTCTAGAGCATTTAGAACTGTTTCATTTGTTTGAATGGGGCAAAAGCATCACTTGACACGGCTGCATGATGATTTCATTTGTCATATCCAGCTTTAAAGATCATTAATTCCTTAAACCTTTAATAATTTTCTGTTCTCACTTAACTCTTGAAATCTCAGATTCGTTTTTAAGCACCAATTTGATGCAGTGAAATATCTTCAGCAGCTGAACATATTTTAATTGTTGGAATAATGGAAAAGAAGTATAAACTACATGAAGGATATGTTAGCTATGTAATTGTTTCACATCTGCACCTCAATTCTAAATACTGACAGTAGCAAAACCTTTTCAATGCTACACTTTATATTTCAATAGAAGCAATGTTAACAATAATCATTAGCACAGATTTATAAAGTTCAGTCAGGTCAAAAGACTGAGGCAATCATCAGGGTCCATCTCAAGGCAGCAAAAGCCCTTCGGGGTTTACTACGATCCCCTCTGGCCACAGCAGCAATGTCAGTTAATGAATCAGAAAAAAACCTGGTAAGCAGATGTCCCAGCTTATTAACACGCACATCATTTCCAAAGCAGCCTGTAATGGCATTCAATGAGCAATCTGTGTGGAGCAGACACTGACAAACTTACAGATCTAATTTAAATGCACGTTTCACTGCGCAACTTTCCAAGTGTAAGTTTCATTGCCATCAAAGATAATTTATTAACTGATATGCTAATTTCCAGGCAAATGATAATCATAATCAAGAATTTAAAATGATTTCCCAAGCAATGCAAGCTTTTTTAAGGCTTCTTATGTTTTTTGCCATCCACAGACTCTCCTACCTTGTTGTTGAACGTTTCCCTCTCAAACCCATGAGACATTTCTATTCGTTTTGATCAGCTGCAGTTAATTTTAATGCCACCCATTGCTCAACACTGCAGTCTAATTTTATGTTAATATCCTGAAAGTTGTCAAATCTTGGCAAAATTCATGCATAAATTACCCAGGAAGTGCCTCACAGGAGGGAGACATAATGGCAGTCACGGTTAGCCAAGCCTGTTAATACATTGGAAAGAACCAATTCTACAGCACTGGTCAACTACTGAAAGAAATCTTTAAAACTTTTAATAATTATAGCCTGACATATAAATGAATGATCAATGTTATCTTTAGAGAAGAATTTTGAAAATAAATGGAATTCTATGTCAAAAGTTTACAACGTATAACAGTTTGGCATGATTTTAACTTTGAAATATTTGACTATTATTTACACTATTATTTACATTCACCTTTCTGCCAATATCCATTTCCTTTTGAGATCTAGCTTTCTGTCAGTTTAGTTATGTAATTTCTCTACTGCACATTTCAGATTATTATCTCTACTATAATTTGTTTTCTGTACTTTTGATTGTTCTTCTATATTCAAGGCACTATCTTACTTTCACTATGATTTTATGGAAGGCAACATAGTGGCAATATCACTGGGCTAATAAGGCAGAAGTTCTGCCTAATGTTTTGAGAACAGGGGTCTGAATCTCATCATGGCAGTTGGTAAAATTTGAAATCAATAAAACCTGGAATTAATAGTGAGCATGTTAATATTATCAGTTGTCAAAACTCATTTGGTTCAATAATGTCATTTGGGAAAAATTATTTGTTGTCCGGACCTGGCCTGGCCAACATGTAAATCCAGACCCACAGCCAATGAGTTGACTCTAATTATGCTCTGAAATGCCTTAGAAAGCCAATCAGTTCAAGAGCAACTAGGGATGGGCAAGAAATGTTGCACTTGCCAATAACACCCATTTCCTGTGCAAAAATTAAACAATTTCAAATCTGGGAATTATAATTCAATAAACTGATTGTGAGATTGCCACTATTGTGCAAAACCATATGTTCAATCAGCAAATTTTTCAAGAAAGATTAAGTTTGTTAAGTGTAAACATAACAGCATTATTATAGATAAGAACAAACATATATACAATCTAGCTCTCCAGGAATCATAACTTTATAACTTACAGTGGGAAGAAGTGTGATTGCAGCACTCCAGAAAGCTACAATTGAACCATTAACCACTAGCATTTTTTTTGTTCATGAGATATGAGTATTATCAGATCAGCCATGTCAGCATTTATTGCCCCTTAAGAAGTCATGAGCCACTTTCTTAATCACTACAGTCCACGCCGTGTATGTATGCCTGTAGTGAAGTTAGGTAGGATTTTCTAGAGTGTTGAACATGGAAGCTCTGGAAGAAAGGTGAGTGTGGCTTGCTTTCTGAGGCCAATATGGTGGGCCAATGAGCATTTGGAAAGGTCATCAATATAGAGAGCAATAGGGGAGTAGTCTTTGTCATTTAAAAGCCAGTTAAGTTTCGCATTAGAGGTCAAAGCATATGGGTTATCAGACATGCAGACAATATGACATCCATAGCCAGAGCAAAGGAAGACCTAGATACTATTGGCTGTCCTATTCAAAAGACACAGTGCATCTTTATGGATTGACCATAAATGAGGCACAGAAAAATGTTAGAATTCTAAGTGACAGTGGAAGTTCAAATTTTGAAGCAACAAGATAGAAACAGTGGACAAATTAAAATACCTTGGCACAAAAGAAATCATTAAAGCTGTTTTTAATCATTCAGTCTGCTAATTTTTGTTGAAGTGTAATTAAAAAATAAGGCATGGATAACTTGTCCAGAAAAAAAAACATTTTTCAGTCACGAGAAAGGAAAGGGCATCAACATGAAAAAGGGAGAAACCTTTCTAGAGCAGAAGGAGTTTCAGCTAGTGAGTAAGTGAAGAAAGTCCGGGCACTGAATCAAGGAAGAAATCAAATCAATAATAAAGAAATGAAAGGGGACAAGTAAATGTAAATAGTAAAGTAACCTGAATAGAAGAAAAAATTGGAAAAGACCTTTGCCAAAATACATAATCTCAGAGTAGGTGGTTATTCACTTGTGATAGAGATGAGGAGGAGTTTTATCACTCAGGCAGTAATGCATCTGTGGAATTCTTTACCACTGAAGACTGTAGAGGCTGTGTAATTAAATATATTCAAGTTTGAGGTAGGCAGATTTTTAACCTGTAAGAGAATCAAGAGTTATGGGGATAATGTAAGTAAGTGGAATTGAGGATTATCAGATCAGCCATGGTCGCACTGAATAGCAGACTCAATGAACTGAATTACCTACTTCTGCTCATTTGTCATAATGGTCTCATCTTCAAATGAGAATGGATGCCCGATAAGTTAGCAGAAGGGGTCCGGAAACATGATGTAGCAAGTGAAAAAAAGAGATGGGACACTATACAACGTAAGCTACAATTATGTGCTCCCCGGACCAAATGTCTGCTCAAGATGCTAATAGTAAAACACTACAGTAAACAATTTAAATTACACCCAGCAAATATCATACTGCTAGAAAAGTCATCATTGTAAATACTCTGGTTTTAAAAAAAATCTAGTTTTACCAAACTCATACTCATTTATTATTTTTTCCTCCATTCCAATTTCACAGAACACACACAATTAGCAAGTGGTGATGTCTGATTAGCTGTTTTTTTAAAAAAAATTAGATTAGCCACATAGCACATTCTGAAACTTTAATCAGATCAAAAAGAGTACAGAAGATGATCAAGTACTTAAAGCTAAACAAAAAGGAAGCACATTTACTGATGGCAGAATTTAATTGATGACAAATGGAAAATAGCAAGAAAATTGCCATGGAAGGCTTTTAGAAAAAGGGCATATTTAGCAAAAAGGCATATTTAGTAACCGGATGAAATAGAACATATGGTAAAATCAGGACAACGTAATACATTGTCACAATGTGTTAATGTAGCTTCCTGTTATGTGCCTATATTTCCAATGTGTAATACTCTTATGCTCCACCAACTGCTGTCGTGATAAATGAAACAAAATAAAAGAGTGTGAATAAAGTTTAAACTTCTTATACTCTCATCTCAACATGTTCTGCAGAAAGTCTAGTCTAATTACTAATACATCCATCATTTTGGAGTTGGCTGCAAAATATAGCAGATCAAATGATCTATCAATCATAACTCTAACTTGATAAAATCTCTATTGATTCATAAATTCTTAAACTCAACTGAGATTTTTATTAATATGTGTTTGATTGGCATTATTAATACAACCATGAACACCCCAGAAGAGTGGCCAACATAATATTTGACGCTCCTTTGACAATCCAATTTCTTAAACCATTTTCCTAGCAGCTTAATCTCATTGGCATCAAAGAGCAAGCAAATTTCCAGGGATTAACTCATTTCATTCCCCGTCCTGGCCACCTAGGATGAAACTTCCAGAGATAATTAGACTAGCACTGAAGTTGCAAAAACAGAGATTGCCACTGAAATTTAGGATAAAAAGTTTAGAAGTTCCATTTTACACCTTCAGAAACCGAAAACAATGGCACCAATGCTCCTTGCCCCTTATTGCCATTTTCACCCTGTCCAATACCCATCCTGGGTAGACAACAGGCAGGCAGCCATTTATTTCTGGCAGCTTGTGCCTCACAAAAACAGTGATTACTCAGAATAAGTTACACAAACACATTTATCCCTCATCACTCAGCCAGGCCACAAGGCTATCTTATAGCCAATAGCATTATGTAGAGCTAATTATATTCCGACAGGTCTCATCCTCACTGTTGCTCACCCAGAGTTATAGATTGAGCTCTTGCATGGAATATATTATGAAGAAATAAACTTGAAAGAAACTTGTAAATCAAACGATGAAAATTTTTGAACAGTTTCCAAAAAATAAAGCACTGTGGAATTCAATTGTTCCAACTGAACTCCGAAGGGAGATGTATGAAACTCAATGGGAAATTCTGGAATGAATTGCAGTAAATCTTGGAATTCTGTTAGTCTTTCATGGTGTTACAATCTGAGATCAGTTGAATCTTCATTAATTTAAGCCCTACCTGTCTTTATCACTTCACACCATGCCTGGTCAAGAGAGAAGCCATCAAATGTGAGGGGCTTTGGAAAGGTCTATCTTTGCCACAACAGGCGTTTGGTCCATACTGAGCTTTTTCAATTATTGCTGTGCAGACCAGATACCCAGTGAGTTTTTTGGCAAAACCTACAACTTGCATGCATGCTAAATTTCTGCTGCGCACTCGCAGCAAGTGCAGGTATAGAGCTGTGGGCAGAGGGGAACAATTTGACAAAGTTTATGTACATTCAGTGATAAACTCTGAAAGATTTGTTAGAGTTTCTGTGCTAGCTATTCAATTTCCTATCACTTGTTCTTGTCAGGATTTATTGGCTATTCAATCCAATTCACTGCCCAGTGGTATTTATTTATTTTTCAGGTTTTAATCCAGTTGTGTTTTTCCATAAAGATTAATCTTAGATTTGTAGTCTTACTATCTGAAAAGTACAAAACAAACAATTCTCTGATTTGACGTAAAAGTGGGCAGAGTTGGGACTGTGTGTGAAAATCTTGTGTATTAAAATCTATTTTATTTACTTATTGCTTACATATCAGTAGCCTTGATAATGAATTGCACAGATCAGTGGTTGTGGATTTCCTCAGACCTAGTCCCACATCAGAATGGAAAGGAAAGCAGGGGAATTAAATGTGAAAACATCTTGAAACAGGTGCAAGCCTTGCAATGTGAAACCAATTGTCCTTGATACACCAACTCCATGTTGTCAGCTCCAATAAATGACTTCAGCATTTGAACAGTGTTAACCAAGCTGTTGTTTGGCCTGAGTGTGGATCAATATTATAACTGATTAAGAACAAGTTTACTGCAATGCTTAAAGCAAGGGTTCCCAACCTTTTTTACCCAGTGGGACCCCAGGGACTGAAACAATCACATTCACATGCATATGAACACAGGAAAAGAGTAGTGATACAAGCACAGTGCCATCACCTGATGTCTCACTCGCTGCCATCAACTCAAACTCTTTGTGTAATTCACAAGATAGCACTGAGGTGGGATCCGTTCATAATGAGTTACTGGACAGGAGGTACCTGTTTCAGGCAGGGGAGAGATGCTAGTTCGTCACTTGAGCAGTTTGATAAGGTAGATTACAGATTAAAGATGGAAACGCATTGAAATGCTTGTTGCATTTAGAAGCCTTCAAGAAAACCAGAGGTCAATGAGCACCAACATGACATGAGGCATTTCACAGAGCAGAAGGACATTCTTTCCAGCCTGGAAATGGTGGCTAGCTTCATCAGCATGCCAAGGTCCCAGTCACATTGCAATATGTGATGAGCTATATCTCAGCTGCCACTGCAACAACACAAGCAGCAAGCACCATGTTGTATCTCCATGTTACAATGGAAACTCATACCAAAGTCATACAAACTCAATTTGTTTCAGATACACTTCCATCATGGCTATGGATTACAGTTCAAAAGGGCTTATAGGATTTCTCAGTCACAATGGGAGGGTCGTAGGTTGGAAAAGAACACGCTAGAGTTGGTCTTAAAGCTGTAAATGGATCTGTCCCTTATAATCGAGTTGATTTACAGTTGAGAGACTGTGTTCAAGGAAACAAGAAAAGACCCTAGTAGTCCCAGGATCCCTGGGAAACACAGAATGACACTGTTGAACATGTGTATTTGCCATGCCTTGATTAGTGAAATGTTTTGTATCAATCTTTGTTATCCAATAAGCCTTATTTGTGACCTATTGTGCTCCTTCCGTTTAGTCCCTGTTGGCCCCTTTCTAACTTCCTCACCACTCATGGAACTCCCTCCTCACACATTCCCTTGGTGTCAGCATTTCATCTTTCAAGTCACAATATGAGACATTGGTGACTGTTTATTTTAACATTTAGAATCACACTTCTATTACCACCACACCAGACATGACTTCAGTGTGATCTGTGAACAAGAATTTGTATACTGTCAGGTAGCTCCCTTTTAATTTGGCTATTTCAGTTTAAAAATAACAAGCAGCAGAGGTTTCATCTTAGACAAGAGAAAAAGTACTTCATTATCAACCCGAGCAGTTGTTACTCAAATGACAGTGATAAGGTTATTAGCAAGAATAGAGACAGAGATTTAATGTCGCTAAGGATAAGAGTTGTACATGATGGTGAAAATGAGATCAGACTTAGCTTGTTTGACGATTCTCTTTTTGAATGAAGGGATTGAAAAAATTTAATCAGATCAGTGATGACTTCAGTAATCAAGTAGTGGAGGATGCTCCCACATGTGGACTGAACTGAACAGGCCCTGGTTATGAGTGAAGGCTCCTTTGTTCATTTTATGGCAACCTGTTTGATGCTCTTTGGTCAGCTATGTTCAATGCAATAGTCCAGGATACCTTCCCCTATCTTTCTGCTGTGAACAAGTGACTGCTTCGAGGTGTTCCTGTCATGATCTCTGCACAAAGTGGCTCACGCAGCCTGCGTTTAATCATTTAAACAAAGCAAAATGCCGAATAGGTTAATTTCAAATGAGCCATTGCTCCACCATACAAATGTGACAATTACTTTTAGGTCTTTATCTGTCTCTTGTTCTCTCAGTAGCTTTGCACTCTCACACCATTTGAAGAACTTGCTTGGGGTTAATCATATCCTGAATGCCACCCTTTGTGATTGATGTGAAGATAACACAATTTAATCAGCCTAATGTAACAGACGGTTTTGTGCTGTGGCTTCATCTCGAAAGAATGTTTAAAAATAACTTACGTTTATTCTTCAAGTTACAGATTGTAAAGTAAGGATGTTCTTTTAACAGCTTTTTTCTAAAAACATCTGTGACTTTAGTATTATGACGCGATTGCATTTTTCTCCTTCCATAATTTGCTTTTCCTCAATAGTCTGTTATTTTAATTCCTTTGCTTCTTTTCCTACAAATAGCTTTCATCATTATTCCTGTTTTCTGCTGCATTTAAATCACTGCATTCAAATTGACGAGGATGAGTTCTTTTGAGAGTCTCTTGAGCCCTACATTGTTCAAAAGATGAAGACAGGTTCATCAGGAAACAGTTCAGTACAGATGCCATGGCACCTGAGGTGTTTTGACTCCATCCACCATTAACCTGTGACCTAGTTTTATTGCCCTCTCTGTATGGATCTGAATGTGGCAGAGGGGACCTGTCGTTGTTGCATCCACTTCAGAAGATAGGCTGTCACGAAGTGTTATCATCTGCTGCACATTGGCCTGCAGAATAGCATCTGGTGCAGAGGAAGCTCCCTTCATGAATCTACAAAGGTTAAGAGAGCCACCCTGGGGATTTGGTCACATCAGGCAGCCTGCAATGCACATATGGATCAAACAAATTGATATGTATGGTACTTACATATGGTTAACTGAACACTAGTTCACCCCCAAATTGGTGTTTGCACATTGCAGTAATTACACTTCAAGGGACTGAATCTTACACTTTTTGGCTAAGTGAGAAGTGCATTGATTTTTTTTAAGAGATTCTCATCATGAAACCTAGCAGGAATTCTCACCATATATTACTAAATGTGCTTCACTAACTGCGACCTTGTGGTATCCCTCACATCAAATTCTAGCCCTACCTTACCACATGCCAATTCACCTCGTATTTACAAAAAGACTAGCATTCCTAGTGCCCATGTCATCTTTAAAAGCCTGTGGTGCAGTGAGATGAGCAATGTCAGTTTGGAGCTACCCTGCACAGTCCCTGACATTTTCTGTAGATATGGCAGACAGGAGGAAATTAATGCTCATATTGTGGGCAGTTCTGGAGCTTCTGCTGCTTGGGGTGGTACAGATAAAGGATGTCCTCTGCCCCAATGACCAGCAGTACAGGCAATGCCAGCCTGGTTAGTGTTTACCACTCAGCCATCTAAAGGAATGCACAATATGTAGGAAGAAGGTCAATGGCCATGTCAACTCCATCAGCATATCTTCTCTTCAATACCTCACATTTTCTTTATTTCTGCCACTATACCCACATCTCATCAAGGCCATGCTCTAAATTCTTGTTATTACCTCAAACATCTTCACTCACTCATTCTCACCCACTCCAACCTCCAATATCACTAATGCCTTTGTGTTGCCAAATTCACTTGCTAGAGTCACCTCCCCCAGCTGAGCCACCTTATCTCCTGTCTCCTTCATTTGACTGTTTCATTTCAAATGTGAATTTCAGTACAGGATGGAGACCATTAAGACATGTAAGGTAATTGTTACATACAACTTACAATTCAAGTATAGCAAAAGCAGCATTAACAATAACAAAGACATGCAAGGTCTGGGAGGTTAAGTATCATTGCATTGAGATATATTTCCTTTGGAATGCAAAGATTTTTTTCAAATTTTGGGCCTAACAAGGAGTCTGTGGTAGTCATATTTATTTAGGCACATACATGGTATCATTAAAACTGAACTCAATTGTGCGAGTTGCTGACAAATTCAATTCAATTCATACCGATTCATACAATGGTGGCATGTCTACATTACCATTAGTCCTGCAGTGCAGATGTCATTGACTTTTTTGAATGATATGTTGGCTGTATAGCATAGCAATGTTAAATAAGCACATGGGCATTGCATTGTTCATCCTGTAAAGTCTTGACAAATGTAAAGGGATCCTTCACCGTGTTCGTAAAAAAGATACCCAAATGAGATCATAGCAATTCACCCGAACATTTGGACATTTGGCCAATTCATGTTGTGCAGAACTGGTCATTGATAAAGTAGGGCGTAAAGGGTCAAGGCTTTTGTGTCATATTTACTGTATAGATACATGGATTCAACAAGCTGTGATGATGAACCCAATCATATGTCACCTGGTAGTGCATTGCTCTAACATGAGTTCAGCAAGTGCTTTTTCAGCTTGTTTTCAAATTACTGTCTGTCATGCTGAACAGTGATTCCAATGGATATAGATGTAGGTCTTCATTAAGAACATAATACAGTTTGTTGATAGACCATGCTCATTAAGGATGACTATACCAGTGCCATTTTTGAGTTTGCTGTTATGTATGCCCAGGTTGGTCCTGAGGCCTCAAACTGTTCCTGATAATTATATTATTGTGATAATTAGACAATTCATTTAGAATCCCACAGGATGTGTGCACTAAATCAGCCAAATGTACCTTCAAGGACTCAATTTCTTTAGAGAATGCAGGTTTATTGTGGGATTAGCGAGTCTTGAGAAGATTTGTAGCTCAGGTTGGGGTTGTGGATGTAGGTTTGCTTGCTGAGCTGGAAGGTTTGTTGTTGTGGGATAGTGGGATATTGTAGGAGTAGAAGAGTTCAAACTTAATAGATGCCTTTTTCCATTTTATGCATAAAGGCAGTATACCAAAATGGGAACCATGATAAAAGACAACTCACCGTTTTCAAACAGGTCACAGTAAGGAAGATCTATTTTGCGTTTAGTATGTGGCACTGGGTGTGTAGGGTATCTCAATGACTAGAGAATTGTATCAAACAGTGTATCCTTTCATCTGTCCACAATGAACAAGATACTAACTGTACCCAACCAGCCTGCACTCGCAAAACACACTGTGATTCTGCAATTGGACACAATTTGCTGGATAATCCTAAATGTGCAAAGAATTATACGAACAACCAATGTAAGTGAAAAGTTGTACCATTTTCAGCAATACTCAAGTTCAGTACAACCTAACAGCTATATGCTTTTATTAAAGAGAAAGCTGCTTGGTCAAGGCAAAAAGAGCTTGCAAATTGACAGGATACTTATGACAGGTGTGTAAGACGGAGGTGAAAAAGAGAAAATTTCAACTTACAAAGCAGAAAAGTTGAACAATACTAATCAAATTATAATTAAAACAAAACGATAAATATATGTTGGAGAAAGTGAGGACTGCAGATGCTGGAATTCAGAGTTGAAGAGTGTGGCGCTGGAAAAGCACAGCCGGTCAGGCAGCATCTAAGGAGCAGGAGAGTCGACGTTTCGGGAATAAGCCCTTCATCAAGAATGGGGATCAGGAATCCTGATGAAGAGCTTATGCCCAAAATGTCAATTCTCCTGCTCCTCGGATGTTGCCTGATGTTCCAGCACCACACTCTTGGACACTGATAAACATATGTTCAATTGTATAACTAAGTTTTAAATAGAAAAATACATGTTTTATTCCAAGTTGATTGTGAAATATTTATAACATGGGAGAGAAATCTGAGAAGCAGAAATATCGAAAACTGCTATATTACAAAACAAATAATATAGCGAAGGCCATTTACCTTATTCATCAATATTGCAATAGTATGAATAAGGAAAGATCAATCCATATTATTATACAGTCAATAGAGGAATCTGTCTTGAATTAATGCCCTTAATGTTATATCCATTCTTGAAAAATATTCATTGAGATACTAATCCACTAGATATTAATGGCAAGATCAAGAGAAACAATGGTCCAAATCAGTACCAGTATTACTTTATTCACCACTGATCAGACAGAGAACTACCATTTGCCTGGATGAGACTTCTGGCCAGAATTCTGATATAGGATCCTGAGGAACTCCTTCAGTGAAAGAATCCCTAGATTGAGCAGCACAAATATCAGTGCGGAAATTATTTCCTCTTACCCCTCAAAAATATAGATGGCAATGAAAGTGGTGAGGGTGATGCAAAGAGTCTGCAGAGGGATATAGGCAGTTTAAGCAAATGAGTGAAAACTTGGCACATGGTATATAATGTGAGAAAATGTAAGATTATAAATTTTGGCTTGAAGAATACAGACGTTAAACATATTTCAAATGGAAAAAGATTACAGGAGGGTGTGGAACAGAGGGATTTAGAAGTACCTAGCAATGAATCACAAAAAGCTAGCATATACGTTCAGCAGGTAACGGGGAAGACAAATAGAGTGGTAGCATTTATTTCAAAATGAATGGAATGCAAAAATCAGGTTTTGCTAAAACTACTCAATGCACTAGTCAGATCACAGCTGAAACTTTGTGGACAGTTTTGGACCCCTTATCAAAGGAAAGCTATACTAGAATTGGAGGCAAAAGTGAGGACTGCATATGCTGAAAATCAGAATCTAGATTAAAGCGGTGCTGGAAAAGTGCAGCAGGCCAGGCAGTATCCGAGAAGCAGGAAAATCGCGTTTCGGGCAAAAGCCCTTCATGAAGGTCGATTTTCCTGAAGGTCAATCTAACATTGGAGGCAGTCTACAGAAGGTTTGCTAGGCTGATACCAGGTATGGAGGAAGTGTCTTATAAGAAACGGTTAGATAGATGGCCACTACTCATTAGAATTTAGAAAAATGATAGGTGACCGTATTGAAACATAGAAGATTCTTGGAGATTTGACAGGGTTCATACCGAAAGATTATTTCCTCTTGTGAATGAGTCTGGGATGAAAGATCACAAGGGATCACATACTTAAGACAGCGGTGAGGAGAAACCTTTTCAGAAGAAGTAAACTTATGGAATTCTTTACCATAGAGGGCGAAAAAGGCACAATCATCATTGAAAGCTGAGATGAACAGATTTTTAATCAGTAAGGAAATCAAGAGTTATGGGGAAAAGGCAAGAAAGTGGAGTTGAGGATTATCAGATCAGCCATGAACTCATTGGATGGCATTGCAGACTTGGTGGGCTGAATGGCCTACTTCTGCTTCAATGCCAGCTGAATTTCACTTTGTGCACATCCTCCAGTGCCTGCCTGTCCACAAAGAGCCTGCTTGAACAAAGCAGCATTATAAACACGACTTAGACTGGGTTTTAGTAACATGTTTCTAAATAGTGCTGCAATTCCGTCTACAATCCATGGTTTTAAAAACATTCTATTTCAGTCCACATCAAAAATATTGTAAAAACCAAAGAAATAGGACACGGAGATGTCAGGGCAGGTCCCGAAAGGTGTGGTCAAAGGCAGAATTTATGGATTTTCCTAAAGGACAAGAATGGGGAAGACAGGCAGAGAGGATTGGGAAAGGAATTTCAGAGCCTAGGGTCCAGGCAGCCTACAGGTACAGCCATTCAATGTTCTTCCTTTAAGGATTATCAATAGATTAGAGTTACAGGAGCCCAGAAAGGTATGAGTCTGAACAGATTAATGAGTTACGTAGGGCTTTGAGTTGAAGAATGAGCTTTAAAATTCATTATGTCTTAACTAAGGAATTACTAAATTGTGAGCCAAAAAAAAGCATTTCTTTCACTGTCCACAATTAAGCCAATTAAGTGTTCACTGACAAACTTAAACCACATTATTAAACTTTTGTGACATTGTGAGGAATCAGATAACAGTAAAATCACTAAAGAAATTTACTAAAACTTTACGCATTACACAATCATTATACAAGTGTTTAATTATACGTATACATTTGTAGATTATATATAAAATATGAGGTAAGTTATCAAGTAGAAATCAACCCACATTTGAGTGGACAACTCCCAGTCCTGATAATAATACTGATAATAAGACATACAGCCCAAAACCATCAACAACCCCAATTTCAAAACAGCAGCAATTTTCAATAATTATACCCATTTAGAAATCCAATTCGAATTAAAACCAATTGAAGAAACCTTAATGCAACAATTATTTGGTTCCGTTAAATTTTTCTTTAAAAATTTCAATTGTGGTAACTTAAAACCTGGGACTCTGACTTACCTGATTTGGACAGCAGAAATAGTTGCCCATTTCAAACCCTTTGAAATCATGTGGCCTCAGATAGCCATCTGACATAATACATTCTAAAATAGTTTCCACTTTCCAGTCACGCATTGTTTCAGCATGATAAGCTAAAGGGAAGGCAAGAGTACTAGGCACGTGAGATTTTTCCTATTAAATTTATTCACAATCTGGATTTTGGCATGAATTCTATCCTCGTCGCTGGTTCAGGATTTTTATTGACTTTTTTGGAATCATTGTATGATATCAGAACTAACATGATAAAATAATTCATATCAGTCAAAGGGGTATACCACAATCACGAGATATCCATGCAGTGGCCCATCAAACCAGTAAACAATATGGCACAATTTTTGCATGTTTTTTTTGGCAGCATTTCTCTGTTTGGCAAAAAGACCAAGGGCATTTTGGTTATAAAACCAGGAAGTATATATGATCTCAGGCTAATTCAACATAACTTAGACTATCAATTGCACCTCCAAAGAAAATTATCTTGCACAAAAAGATAGTTCCCCTTTAAATCTTCATTTTCAATTTCTAATTTAACCTGTTTAAAATATTTGTCAGGTCATTTGCACTAAATTGTGCATTTTCAAAATTAATTCATCTATATTTTCAAGACCAGATGTTACAAAATTCTACAATTAGTCTATATCCTGAGATTTGTTGACAGATGTTAACAAACCTATTGACTACATGTAGTCATTCCTGCATAATTATTCTTTTCTCCATTTACTGACTAGATTTACTCTAGTTGACACAGAAACTGACATCTTCAATTTCATTTAATTAGGAGCATTGTAAATTTATGAAGAGTGCAGACTGGGACCTTGTAATTAAAATACCTGCCTGAAGGTTCATAAATATGTAATCTATCAAAGTTACAGTAAAAGATGGCACCAATTATTAACCATATACTCATCTAACACATCTTCATTGCATAGTTCCCAAAACGTATTGTTGCAATCGTCTTTTTTTTTAATTGATGTGTTGGATAATTCTATCTTTTCAAAATGAGCATGTTTTCGCTGCAGATAGCCTATGATTGTTTTATTACCTCACTTGCATCATTCACACTGCCAGTAAAAGTAACTCAGTTTGGCAAATGAAGATAGTGCAATTTACTTGACTTTGTAGCTCTGTTTTCATAGCTCTGATTCATAACATCTAACATTTTCAGGTCACTCAAATTGTTTCAATGTCACCCAAAGACTGCTGTACAAAATGCTGGTCTTGTTTTAACAGTAGACCTCATTTTCTTTCGATATGTGAGGTTTACCTGTTAACAAACAGTTGATATTTTCAAAAATGAAAGCAGATCCATTCTGCATCCTTGGAGAACACCACTTACTTGGGGCAATATTGACAGTGTTTACAGCACACTATGGGCTTGCTTTCCTTGAAATCTAAACTAACAGGAAAATACCAGATAGCAATGGGAGAAGGAAACTGAGAAACTGTACAGAAAATTAAATGTAAAACTGCTGTCACTAGCTTCATTTCAGATATAGAGGCCAAATCTTTAATAATTGCACTGATATAAGACATGTTCTGTACCTCTAATATGAAATGAGATAATTTTAGGACATCTTCGCTTCCAAAGGTCATCTGTGCACCACTTTATCAAATTCCTGAACATCCAAAAGCCAACTTATTCCTGATCTCCTACCCACTCTTTTTCCAATCCTTTATATTTGTGAAGTCCCTTCACATTTCTGTCCTACTCTTTTCAAGCTCATCTCTTACTTACTCCCTCAATCCCATGCTGACCAATGCTATGAATCAAACTATTTAAATTCCATGCTAGACAACATTGTCATTGGCTCCTTCTGCTCAGACACTGGCCTGCTCTTCAAACCTGCTGCTATTACATTCCACCTCTTCATCCATCTTCTCCAACTACACAACATACCTAACCTTCTGCTATTTAGGATATTCAAATATCTTGTTTCCTCTTTGTCAATCTTCCTCAAAGCACCATATGAATTCTTCCATATCAATCTACTCACAACATCAAGTGCCTTGCCAAAGTTACAAATAACATCCTGTGTTTCCTTGTCTCTCTCATTTCCATAATATTTGACATTTTCAATCTTCCCACTTAACACCACTTCTCATCTATTTTCCACAAGAGGACCACCCCTGCATATTACATCACTTTTCACAACAATAGCCAGCATGTCAGAAATAGTTTTTTTCCCCTTTCACTAGATAGCTTCATACTTCAGATATCAATCCTTCACTCCTTTCTCTACTTCATCCAGATAGAAATTTAATGACGTAATCTGCAGGAATAGGATCAACCTCCATACTTTCACTGACAGGACATCTGAAGTAAAACAGACAATGCTAGGAAAACATAACATGTTAAACAGCATTTGCAGAGAGAAACATGAGCTAACATTTTATCTGAATTGCTCCATAATCTGTACTACTCCAACTGGCGCACATTAGGTCATTCCTACAGCCACGTCTATAGTCTCAGACTCCATGTTGGACATCAACTCAGTGTTAAGTGAAAACTCCTTCAACTCAGCATTGTTATTGTTTTCTGTCCCCAGTTGCCTGTTCAGACTGAACCAGACCATGCAAAATCACAATATCTTTGTTTAATATAGAACTATATTTCAAAACCACATAAATTGCTCCATTAGTACATCCACTAAATCATTCACAATATTCCCTTTCTCTGATCCTTTTCATTCTGTACAATTTTATCATTTTTGGTAAGTCCATTTCAAATATTTCCCCCAAACCCCCACTTTGTCTCTTCCTGCTGAATCTAACACTAACTGGGACTTGCTTTAAATGCAAAATGTTAATTTTGTTCTTTTTCTTTGTTTTCTCATGAACAGTTAATAAGTTGACAGGAGTCAAAAAAGCCTCCCCATTCTGACTAAATAAATGAGTAAAACAATTAACAAGCTGAAAAGATACCTTAAATCATATTGCGATAACAACTAGAGGTGTGACATTGAATGGAGTTTAGAGAAAGGTCAGCTGAGCATTGAGAAAAACCAAGTGGAAATTCATATGGCTATATTCACTATTTTCACATGGATGACATCAAATGCTACTGATATTTAAAGATTTGACTCAAAAACATTAAATTAATTTCAATGACTATTAAGCAACCTTTACACGATAGCAAATTAGTTTCAATACTATTACCATGATAACTGCGCAATAATCTATTTCTAAACGTAGTTTAAACATTTATCAATGTACATCATGTCATAATACCATGGAGGTTTATGTAATGATAGTAATTTTTCCATTTTGCATCATTTTTGTCACAAAGGAAATACTGACCTCATTGATTGATAGTGCAATGACAAGTATGTATTAGTGTTTTTCAACAATATTGCAGAAATTTGCAAAGGCATTATTCATTTGAAAGTTCATTAATTATGCAAATGTATTGCATTTAACTAATCTGTTTAGAAGATGCAATTTACATAATAATGCACTTCACATTGGTGGCATTATTTAACAATAAACACTTTTGTGCAATTTTAACAAATTATTCCCAAGAATTTAAAAAATCGTGCAGGAGTATCCTTAAGGAGTGGTTACTACAATCAAAACTTCTGAACAAATATAGCTATTGTGAATGACCCAGAGGATTATGCAGATGATAACTGTAATGGATTGACACAAAGCAGTTTTGGTGGCATTTGAAGGTGCATGCCAAAACTACTTACATAAATTTGCACAATATCCACAAATTTTGGAGTCAATGAAAAATATCAGCAGGGCAAAATCAGCAAAAGACAACTTAGCAAGACCAAAATGGCATTGCAATCTTACAGTCTGTTCAAATGAATTTATTGTATTTTCTGTATTCATTTTTTTAACAAATTAATATCTTCTAATTAATGCAATGTTGGGTAGTATTGCCAATAAAAATGGAGTTGAAAGCTGCATAATCGCTAATGCTTTGTGAAAGCTGCTTTTCGTGAGCGTAATATCAAAAATCCAGTTATTTACAGAATGCGAGCACGGAACAAGCAATGTAAAATTTCTGATTGCTTTTGTACACAGCACGTTTTTATCAACAATTTTCTACAGCCACATTTAGGGCTCATCCTCTTGGATCCTCTTTGCACTTACAGTTGGTTTTTCCACATAATAATAAAAATCTTGAATTTTAATTTTCAACTACCTTCATGAATTTAGTTATGTTTTACCCCATCCACAGTCTATAATCATCCCAATTTGAATAATGCTCTGTTAAACACTTGCATGTTGCTGCCTTTCTACAACGCGGGCAATGCACAACTGTGTTTAATTTTATCAAAAGGAAATATAGCCACGTTCACTACAACATTTGTTTATATATTATAGAAACTTATAGTTCAGGTCTCAGCTGCATTCCCTGAAACTTGCTGATGATTTATAAACTCTAACTGGCAGCATTGAAGTTAGTCTGACTTCTTGGTGAATTGGTACAACAACCATTCAGGGAGGAGCTGTTGACAAAGGTGTTAAACCAATGTTTACTTAACAGGAAGAGATAGCAGGTTCTAAACTCTACAACTGCATTTTGACTCCAAAGAAAGTGAAAAGGTGCAACTCGTCTTCATTGAATAATGACCAGTTAAGGCCCTGAGTAAGCTTGTCAGTTTATAAAATGGATAATTTGGAACTTTCCTTATAAAACACATATTCAGTTAAACTTCTCAGCCATAACAGGGAGAAAACGCTTCTAACACAATGGGACTATCTCGTAATAGCAGTACTGTAGCTACAAGAACAGGCCAGGGGCTTGGAGTACTGCAGTGAATAACTTACCTCCTGACTCTCCAAAAGCCTGTCCACCATTTATAAGGCACAAGTCAGGATTGTGATAGAATACTCCCCACTTGCCTGATTGAGTGTGGCTCTAACAAAAATCACTCAAGAAGCTTGACACCATCCAGGACAAAGCAGACTGCTTGATTGTTACCACATCTACAAACATATACTTCCTCACCGCCGATGCTCAGTAGCAGCAGTGTATCTACACTACAGGCCGCATCCAGTAAGGAAGGCAGTTTCCTTTCCTAAAGTACATTAGTGAACCAGATGGGTTTTTTTCTAACAATTGACAATGGATTCAGGATCATCATTAAACTCTTAATTTCAGATTTATTTTAATTAAATTCAAATCCCACCATCTGCCATGGCAGGATTTGAGCCCAGAGCACCAGAACAATAATTAGGTCTCTGGATTAACAGCCCAGTGATAATACACTAGGCCCAATCCTCCCCTTATGAAGCTATTATGTTGCACAGACCATGATATTTTGAGTAGTGATCCTGAAGCAAGATCGACCTTAAAATTTCAGGTCACATGTACAGTAGTGATGCCATGGCTGGGTCTCTTAAAAGTATATTGGCTGTAAGACATAGCAACAATAGAAGGAACTATCCTGTGTCATTCCTTGGGCTGTGAAATACACAAAAAGTGGCCTTGCACTTGTTTGTAAGTAGCTCCACCCAAGGAGGAGCTGGAATCTCAGATATTGCTGGAATCTCACAGGCAGCAGCATGTCATTGCATCATTGAGTGACAAATGACCTGTTCAAGAGGGTAAGGGATTATATTGAATCCTAGGTGAAAGCAACATTTAATTTCAAAGGATCATGGAATCATCTTCATTGACTGAATCCTTTCAGAGGTGGGAGATCATCAATTGCATCCATGTAGTCATCAAGGTACTAATTGAGCAGACAGGGAGATTCCATAATAATATGAAGAGACTTCTTCCCGAAGTGTAAAACTGGAGGCAATAACACTAACACTTTATGTGGGTGTGAACACAATATCCTGGAAATTGCTAGGATACCTATATTGTCAAATTTTACATGTTGCCATTCTGCATACCATTAGAAATGCTTGGATAGTTATTCTCGGTTAAAGCCTGTCTCATGAAAAGAGATATGGATGACTTTAGTGAATAACCCTGTTCAGAGCCTGTGAGACAGTACAATAAATGCTACCTGAACACAATGTCATCACTGACATGCCACCAGGCCCCTGGAGAAAAGCTTCAGAGGCTTTGATGAGCTGCAAGATACCATCCAGTACAATGGTTCAAAGGTCTCATACATTGTGGTGAGCTGCTGCACTCTCTGTAAGGTGTCGTTCCAGAGATGGATGGACCTTGAAAAGGGAGGAAAATATTTGTGAAAGGAAGGGGGAGATGCCAGGAGGTAGATCAACAGTTTTGTTGCAGAGATGGGTTTTTCATGAAGACCTTAAAAGAGGACATGTTTAGGCAGAGTTAGAGAGTGCAAGAACTAGTTCAGCTTAAGATACAGCCACTGATGGAGAAAGGCACAAAATATCAGTGTAGAGGAGCAGGGAATTTAAAGAAAGTTGCAGGGATGGAAGTTACAGGAAGGGGAAGCTATAAAAGGACTAAAACAATCAGAGGAAAAGCTTTAATTTGAGTTGTTAAGGACAATAACAACATGCATAATGGGCACATTAGTGCAAGATAGGACACAAGAAGCAGTGTTTGTATTATGGGAGATAACACGAGCCTGGACAAAATACAATTAAAGCCTGTCATTCACATGAACAGCATTCCTGAAGTATTTCACAGTCATTGGTTTGCATGAAGAGCAAAATGGCTTTCTGCACATGTGCAGTAGGTGACTTGAGACGTGCAGTACACAACCACATGTACACATTTACTTCATGGATAAGCAAACATTGGAATCATGCATGTTTACTTTCCTGTTGATTGAAGCAGGAAAGTATCCTCACAATCACTTTATCATGTCTTTCAAAAGATGTGATATTCAAATATGAATCAAAATTAATTTATATGATGGCTGATTTGAATTATATTCATAGTCTAAATCTTGCGAAGGGCATCCTGCATTGGTTCATCATTAGAAAGAATTTTAAAACACACTATATTTAAAACACAACACATTATATTTGCAGAGGCAGTTTATCATTTGACTGACACAAAGTATTTCAGATCATACTGAAAGCTACAAACGTTACAGATGTTATTGCTGCATTTTTGGTTATTGACTCTAGACATTATCAACATAATAATATCTAGATATTATTTTAAGCTAGTCAAGAGTGTAGTGCTGGAAAAGCACTGCTGGTAAGGTGGCATCCAAGGAGCAGGAGAATCAATATTTCAGGCATAAGCTCTTCATCAGGAATTTCCACTCTTCATCAGGAATTTCCTGATGAAGAGCTTATGCCTGAAACGTCGATTCTTCTGCACCTTGACTCTGATCTCCAGCATCTGCAGTCCTCACTTCAAGCTATACAATTTCCTAGACTGTTTATCGGCACAGATAAAATTAGATAGCTGTTAAACAGATTGCAATCAACATTTACCATTTTTGAAAAAGGTAAAGTAACGACTCAATATTACACACTAATGTGGCAAAGTTATTGATTTTTTGGGCCTATGCATACAATTTTAAAATTTTAATAAATATTTTTGTATAAATTAGTGTGCTTTTTAGAATTCTTTCTAATAAAGCAGCGAAAGACAAAGAAGGAAGCAGGGATCAAGTGAATCCCTAGAGGAGTATAAGGGCAATAGGAGTATACTTAATCAGGAGAGCAAAAAGCCAACATTTGGCAAATAGGGTTGAGGACAATCCAAAACATTTCTACAAACATATTAAAGACAAAAGAGTAACTAAGGAGGGAATACGACCCCTTAAAGATCACAAAGCCACCTATGTGTGGAGCCACAGGACATAGGTGAAATACTAAACAAGTATTTTGGGCGGCACGGTGGCACAGTGGTTAGCACTGCTGCCTCACAGCGCTAGAGACCCGGGTTCAATTCCCGCCTCAGGCGACTGACTGTGTGGAGTTTGCACGTTCTCCCCGTGTCTGCGTGGGTTTCCTCCGCGCTTCGGCGGGGCGGTGTGGACTTGTTGGGCCGAAGGGCCTGTTTCCACACTGTAAGTAATCTAATCTAATCTAATCTATTTTACATCAGTGTTTACTGTGGAGAAGAATATGGAAGCAAGTGAACTTGGAGAAATAAAGACTGATAACTTGAAAAGTTCTCATTTACAGAGGAAAAAATCTGGATGTCTTAAAACACATAAAGGTGAATAAGTCCCAGGACCAGAACAGATGTACCATAGAAGTTTGTGGGAAGCTAAGAAAGTGATTGCTGGGCCCTTTGCTGAAATATTTGTATTATTGATAGCCACAGGTGACATGCTGGAAGACTAGAGGTTGGCTAACGTGGTGTTATTACTTAGATAAGGAAAAGCTAGGGAACGTTAGACCAGTGGGCCTGACATCAGTGGTGGACATGTTGTGTGGGGCGAATTGTGAGGGACAGGATTTACATGCATTTGGAAAGGCAAGGACTGATTAAGGATAGTCAACATGACTTTGTGCGCGGGAAATCATGTCTCATTACAGAGGATTGATGAAGGCCGAGCAGTGGATGTTGGCTATATGGACACAAGGCCGTTGATAAGGTTCCGCATTGTAGGCTGGTTAACAAGGTTGGATCAGATGGAATACAGGGAGAACTAGCCATCTGGATAGTAGGAATTGGCTGGAAGGTAGGAGACAGCGGGTGGTGGTTGAGGGACGTTTTTCGGCCTGTGACCAATGGTGTGCCACAGGATCAGTAATAGGTCCACCGGTTTTTGTCATTTATTTAAATGATTTGGATGTGAACTTAGGATATATGGTTAATAAATTTGCAAATGACACCAAACTTGGTGGTACAGTGGACAGCCAAGAAGGTTACCTCAGAGGACAATGGGATCTCGATCAGGTGAGCCAATGGACCGAGGAATGGCAAATGAAGTTTAATTTAGATAAATATGAGGTGCTACAATTTGAAAAGGCAAATCAGTGACTTAAACACTTAATTGTAAGGTCCTGGGGAGTGACACTGAACAAAGGGACTTGGAGTGCAGGTTCATTTTTTCTCAAAAGTATAGTTTCAGGCAGACAAGGTTGTGAAGAAAACATTTGGTACGCTTGCCTTTATTAGTGAGTGCATTGAGTGTGAGAGTTGGGAGGTCATATTGGGGTTGTAGAGGTTAGGCCACTTTTGGAATACTGCATTCAATTCTAGTCTCCTTGCTATAAGATGTTGTGAAACTTGAAAGTGTTTCAAAAAGATTTACAAGGATGTTGGCAGGGTTTGGAGGGTTTGACTTACAAGGAGAGACAGAATAGGTGAGGGTTTTTTTTCTCTGGAGCATCGGAGCCTGATTGGTAACCTTATAGAGATATGAGTTGATATGGAAGGTCAAATGATGATACTTCTTCATTAGAGAACATCTTCTGCTCTCACACTTATTACCAGCCAGTGGGTTTTGCAAAGCTAGGTGTCGTTGGCAGCCTGCATTGCTGCAATATCTCATTTATAGAGACTGATCTTTTAAACAGGAAGGGCTACATGGATCACAATTGTATCTTTAGAACACTACTCATCTCCCAGGGGCGTGCTGAGGCTGCTGGCAATGCACTTGGGAGCTGCTTAAGACCTCATGACACAGAAATGAAGTGAGGACACACTTTCTGTGTAGCCACCACTTTTCCACTTCACAACACCTTTCAGGATGGGGGTGAGATGAAAGCAGAAGAAGGTACAAAAGTCAGCAAATTACCATCATCCATGATGGCTTTGTCATGATCAGGTGTCACTGGCTCATGGCATTATTATGTCCAGCTCCCCATTCTCAACTATCAGATCAACTAATTTTGAGCCCATTGTTGTTTCAGTACCTAATGTAAATTTCCTGCACCTCACCCAGGTGAAACTTTCAAATTTGGTCCCAAGTTCCAGAGAGAAAAGAGAGACTAGCTGGGAAAATTCCAAACTTGTGATTTCTTCTCCAGATTTCTGCAAATGTTTAATATGTTTATAACTACTGGAACTCTACCCTGAAATGAGAAAAAAGGAATTTCATTAATATTTAGCAGTTACTTTATTGGACTTGGTGGGGGGTGCGCAGTGAAGGGGTGGAATTAGTGCTGCCATCACTGAAGGTCATTTGCTTCTCTTGCATTTCATCCATTAGTGTGAGCACAGTTGCTGTAATGAACAACTGTACATTTAAACAGTGATAACAAAATTGGGCAGCATCATACCAAGGTTCCCAATCCATTGTTGCCTCCAGCTAACTATATAGGTCAAAGCCCAAAACCAGTAAATGACAGACTCAGAGGTAAACAAAAACAAGCCCTGTATGGTTTTTATCTTTGTGAAGTATCAATTCTTTAGATTAGATTACCTTCAGTGTGGAAACAGGCCCATCAGCCCAACAAGTCCACACCGACCCACAGCCCAACAATACCCCTAAACTACAGGCAATTTAGCATGGCCAATGTACCTGATCTGCACATCTTTGGACTGTGGGAGGAAACCAGAGCAAACCCACGCAGAATGTGTAAACTCCACACAGACAGTTGCCTGAGGCAGGAATTGAAGCCAGGTCTCTGGCGCTGTGAGGCAGCAGTGCTAACCACTGTGCCACCGTGCCATTCCTTACCCATCCTGATCCAGGTGTACTTTGCTACAAATGTCTGAATACAATTCTCATCGAATCAAGGGTTAAATTGAAAAGGAAAATTCAAGCCAGCAAACTAATTTCTCCACTAGAAAGAGGAACTTACCAGCTGTTGCATAAAAACACTACAAATTATATTACATTGATCAAAGTATAAAGCTAGTTTAAATTTCTATTTCCAAACCATCCTTGCTTCCACTGATATGTGCCTCAAATTTTGTAAAGATAAAAGCTGGGTTTTACAGTTGGTAAAATTAAAAGACTGCACTTTCTGAATTAAAACCAGAAAATGCTGGAAATCTTCAGGAAGTCTGAATGAAATGACACAGACCTGAAATTACAGTTCATGTTCTTGCTATAGATGAAGCTTTGCTGTTTGGTTCCAGGAGGGAAGGCATTCTTTCAATGGCATCGATGTGGCTTTGAGGAGGGAGATAAATTTGGTACCTATCATTTGGTTAACAGTGGAGCCTTTTTCCTGTAAAGTGACACAATTTCCCTTCTCCTACGAGTAATACTGATCTACAATCCTCTGGTACCTCATTTATATGACCCTGAAAATAGAGCATTATGGCAAGTTGTTTTATCACTTGGGTAGTCACAGCAATATATTGTCTTTACGTACAGCTTTGTGCACTATTTCTTGCTTCAGTACGAACTGAAAGAGGCTGATTTTATGGCCCTTGTCTACGTTACCCTGAGGATAAGGGACACTGTGGACCTATCCCTGATAATATCATTCAGTACTTCCTTCACTTGGAGAGGGATTCGTGGAAAGATTGACCTCTTTCCCGAACAAAACTAATGACGTTCCATGGTATGCTGCCTATACTCCAGCCCGAAGTGCTTCATTCCCAGGAGGTACTGTTTCCAACCTCATTCCCAAACTTCTATGCCCATTGTTTAAACACCATTGGACTAAGTACAGAGTCGCCTTTGCATTTCTGTCAATGGAAGCCTTCATTAATCATTTTCTGGGTTTAAACTCATTAATAGGATGCGGATGTTGCTGGTGAAACCGGCAGTTAATGTCTATCCTGCACTACCACAGAGAAGGTGGTAATCAGTACTCCAAATATCGATCATAGATTTCTCCACTCCCAGTACTATCGGTTGTATGCTGTCAGACATGATTCCAATCAGTAAATATTTGATGATCTGGTGTGAAAAGCAACATCTTTGAGATTTTACATGGAAGCATGATGGCTGGTAACCTTTCAATTTGTACCTGCACTTCACTGTGAAATCCAATGACAACAAAACATTAGAGTAAGAATAAGCTGATCTCTGCCTTGCCCTGAGAGATCGTTCAGTTTCCCACGAACAGCCAGTAATTTCAGTCTAAAAAAAAAGTCTTTTTTTGGATACATATTCCACCTCACCCTATGTTGCTTCTGTTTTTTCTCGGGGTGTACACCCTTGCCTCAGCCTATGCTGCTTCTGCTTTTACAGGGTGTATCTGACTAAATATCTAGTAGGCGTATTTTGAACCATTTTTATTACCTCACCATTGGTGTTTTTTCTCTCAAAGCCTGGGTTCAGCGACCATCCTCTAGGCTCAGACTCAGAGATTTGGGGGTTGATTTTTCTGTTGGTTATAGGTTTGAATCTGGGTTGCAAATCTGTTTCCATAACTGTACTAGATGTGATTTAGCAGGGGCAGGGGCTGGGGCTGGGGCTGGGGCTGTAATAGGCTGAGGGATCGCCCTTCTGCACCAAGAGACAGACACGTGGCAGACCAGCCTCAAAGCCCACAGGTAGAAAGGCCATCTCAGAATCACAAAGAAGGATGGCCATTCAGCCCATCATGGCTGCATAAGATTCAACAATCATTGTTGTGGCTGTCGGTTAGAATTCTGCTTAAAAGAACTGGCAAGTGTGTTAAAAGGCAGTTTAAAAATTGTTCTGCTGTCTCTTCTTTTGTAACGTGCTCAGGGAAATCCTACCTCTTAAGTGGGATACGAATTCAAAGCCAAAATATTTGCAACTTGCGTTAGTTTGAATTTTCAGTCTCCCTTGCTTACAGTTTGCTTCTAAATCCTGGGTATGAATGATGGAGATAAGAGACAAGCTTTCACCATCCTCTCTAGCATTTTGTACACATAATACAAGTGACAGCAAAGTAGGAAATCTTACAAGGATCTTAGTGGCATGGGTGATGGCAGGGTTTGAGGCAGAGTCGAACGATAAGTTCAGTGAGGCTTATCTTGATGCTGAGAATATCACACGCCATCTTTCATGTCTTTGCTGAGTGACAAGGTGAGTTTTTCACAAGGCAGTGGGGTGTGTTGCCAATTAAGGGTGATTATGGCCTGTTAATCACCTTGTTAAAGGTCTAAATTGTCTTATTTATATTCAGCTTCCTCCCTTATCAAACCGACTAAACAAGATATACATTGAGAACTCAATATAGAGGGGCAGAGCAGATAACTGGCAACTTCAGTTGGTCTGAAGGACTTCCAATTTTTTAGGTTAAAACAACATCTCAGGGCAAAATTCACTTGCACCAACTGTATACACTGTTCATTTATGCACATTGGCATCTGATTTTTGCAAACCCCTTACAAATATCATGATATCTATCCAATATTCTTGCAGCCAGTCAGGAAGCACAGACTTACATTGAGGGGTGTGCTGGCAATGAGCATCGAAGGGCTGCAGCAGATACATTTTAGGTGAATGGAAAGGGGCCCATCTCCAACTCAGGGCTGCTCGCTTGCTGGCCTAGCCTTTGATAACTTAGCGCTGTTAAGACTGTATGTTTTTGGTGCAAGAGTCTGGAAGGAACTGCTGCACATTTTAAAAATAAAATACTGAAACCCAGTCTAAGTCATGTTTATGATGATGCTTTTTCAACCAGTGAGGGAGGCTGTTTGTAGACAGGCCAGTACCAGAGGATATGCACAATGTGAGATTCAGCTGGTAACCAGTAGCGGATGGTCCACAAGACATCGTAGTAGAAAATGGCCATTCAGCCCATCAAGTCTGTAATGCCATTCATGGTTGATCTGATAATCCTCAACTCCACTTTCCTGCCTTTTCCCCTAATCTTTCATTCACTTTCTGATTAAAAATTTGTTCATCTCAGCCTTGAATATATTTAATGATTCTGCCTTGATAGCCCTCTGTAGTAAAGAATTCCACAGATTCATTATCTCCTGATTGGTTTGTAGAGTTGTGACCAGTTATGGAGAGCCAGTACGTATCAGATAAGCTCCTGGATAGCTGAACAGTTTGTGGGTATGACCTGAACCCTGGAAAAGGCCAGCATATTTTCTCTCAGCAATATATGCTAAGGTGCTATGGTTTTTAACTCGTCACAAGGAGGCTTTGCAGTTATTGTACTAGTCGCTTGTGACTCCTGTGAAGAGCTGAAAAAGAATCTAGCGAAGAGATATTAAAGAACAGCAAGCACTGGCAAGTAAAAGGATCATCTCAGTGAACGCTGTGATCTGAGGCCATTGAACCTCTTTCCTATTCCGTTACCTCCAACCAAAAACAAACAATCTTTTTTTTTGTTTGTATATCTGTATGCCTGTGCAAGGCAAGTTTTAAAAGGGGTTTAGAATTTTTACTAATAGAGTTTACCAACAGCTAGAATCTATTCATTTGTAATAAATATTATTCTTGCTAAGTACAGAAATCTGGTCAATGTTCTATGTGTGCCTGGGTCTAAAGGTCAGGAGAATTGGGGAATGTTTGCATGTATCGATAACATCTTTAACTTTAGTGACAACTCTTGGAATAACAGGTCTTGATTTCCAGTGCACTATCCCAGTAACATTTAACTAAGCCTACCTGCATGCTCACAGCATCCATAGCATGTCATGCCATGCCATGCCAGTTAGTGCATTGGTACTCTCCTCAGAAACAATATCTATTAATCCTGTTGTTTTCTTCATTCACTCATGAGATGTGGACTTCGCTGGCTGGCCAGCATTTTGTTGCTTGCCTCGAGTGGCCCTTGAGAAGATGGTGGTGAGCTGCTTTCTTGTATCACTGCAGTCCATGTGCTGTAGAATGATCCACAATGGTCTTAGGGAGGGAATTCCAGGGTTTTGACTCAGCAACAGTGAAGGAGCGGCACGATATTTCTAAGTCAGAATTGCGACTGGCTTGGAGGGGAACTTGCAAGTGGTGGTGTTCTCATGTATCTGTTGGTCTTGCCCGTCTAGATGGAAGTGGGTCATAGGTTTGGAATGTACTGTCTGAGGATCTTTGGTGAATTTTGCAGTGCATTTTGTAGATGGTACATACTGCTGCTAATGAGCATCAGTGGTGGAGGGAGTGGATGCTTGCGGATGTGGTGACAATCAAGCAGGCTGCTTTGTCCTGGATGGTGTCAAGCTTCTTGAGTGTCGTTGGAGCTGCACCCATCCAGGCAAGTGGGGAGTATTCCATCACTTGTGCCTTGTGGATAGGCTTTGGGGAGTCAGGAGGTGAGTTACACACCACAGTGTTCTGAGCCTCCCACTTGCTCTTGTAGCACTGTGTTTACGTGTTGAGTTTCTGGTCAAGGGCATTCCCAAGGATATTGTTACTGGCGGATTAAGTGATGGTAATCCCATTGAATGTCAAGGGGCAGTGGTTAGATTGTCTCTTATTGAAGATGGTCATTACCTGGCATTTATGTGGCATGAATGTTACTTGTCACCAGTCATTCCAAGCCTGCATATTGACCAGACTTTGTTGAATTTGAACGTAAAGTCCTTTGGTAGCTGAGGAGTCACGAATGGTGCTGAGCATTTTGTAATCATCAGCAAACATTCCCACTCATGATCTTATGTCGGAGGGAAGGTCATTGACGAAACAGCTGAAGATGGTTGGGCCCTCCCTACTCCGAGGAACTCCTACAGAGATGTCCTGGAGCTGAGATGACTAACCATTCTCCTATCTGTCAGGTATGACTCCAACCAGGGGAATGTTGGCTGCCTGATACTCATTGCTCCCAGTTTTGCAATGGGCTTTTGTATTGGCATGCGCTTTTGCACAGATAATCAGACAGGCAGCTTGACAGTCAGAACTTGTCTCGTGGTGGGTTTGGGGAAACATCTTGATGCACAACATATTGAGATGTCTTTTTAGGTCCTACAGGATATGTTAGCTGCCTGTGTGGCAAACACACTACATGTGTAGTATCGAAGAATATGGTGTTGGAAAAGCACAGCTGGTCAGGCAGTATCCGAGGAGCAGGAGAATCAATGTTTCAAGCATAAGCCCATCATCAGGAAAGGGGGTGGGGGTGTGGAGGTGGCCCAAGGGGACTGAGAGATAAATGGGAGAGGGGTGGGGGTTGTGGCTGGGGGGAGGGTAGCTGAGAATGCGATAGGTAGGTGAAGGTGGGGATGAAGCTGATAGGTCAGAGAGGAGGGTGGAGCGGATAGATCGGAAGAAAGATGGACATGGAGGACAGGCCAAGAAGGCGGTATCAAGTTGGAAGGTTGCATCTGGGATAAGGAGGTGGGGAGGGGAAATGAGGAAACTGGTAAAATCCACTTTGATCTTGAGTGGTTGGAGGGTCCCAAGGTGAAAGATGAGGCATTCTTCCTCTTGGCATCGGTTGGTAAGGGTTTGGTGATGGAGGATGGCCAGGACCTGTGTGTCCTTGGCGGAGTGGGAGGGGGAGTTAGAGTGTTCGGCCACCAAGCGGTGGGGTTGTTTCATGCATGTGTCCTGGAGATATTCTTAAACCTGACAGCCCCAGTCGACCTATCGTCTTTGCCTGCTCCTGCCCCACCGAACTCATCTCTACATACCTTGACACCATCCTGTCCCCGTTAGTCCAGAAACTCCCCACATACGTTCGGGACACCACCCATGCCCTCCACTTCCTCTAAGACTTTTGTTTCCCCACCCCCCAATGCCTCATCTTCACCATGAACATCCAGTCCCTATACACATTAGTCTGCCATTTCTTCTCTCCAAGCTCCCCATTTCTTCCTCACAGGCCGACCCAGCCAGTACCCTTCCACTGACACTCTCATTCGGTTGGTTGAACTGGTCCTCACCCTTAATGATTTCTCCTTTGAATCCTCCCACTTCCTCCAGACCAAAGAGATAGCCATGAGTACCTGCATGGGCCTCAGCTCTGCCTGTCTCTTCGTCAGATACGTGGAACATTCCATCTTCCACAGCTATACCGGCACCATTCTCTACCTTTTCCTCCGCTACTTCAATGACTGTATCGGCGCCACCTCGTGCTCCCACTAGGATGTTGAACAGTTCATCGACTTCACCAACACATTCCACCCCAACTTTAAGTTCAACTGGACCATCTCGGACACCTCCCTCTCCTTCTTGGACCTCTCCATCTCCATTAACAGTGACCAATTCAACACGGACATCTACTACAAACCCACCAACCCCCACAGCTATCTGGATTACACCTTCTCCGACCTTGCATCCTGTAAAAATTTATCCCTTACTCCCACTTTCTACACCTCTGCCCAATCTGCTCCCAGGAGGACCAATTCCACTTCAGAACATACCAAAGACTGCTATTTCCCCTTCCATGTGGTTTAGATTAGATTAGATTCCCTACAGGCCCTTCAGCCCAACAGCTGCACACCGACCCTCTGAAGAGTAACCCACCCTCCTCTGTCTAATGCACCTAACACCATGGACAACTTAGCATGGCCAATTCACCTGACCTGCACATCTTTGGATTGTGGGAGGAAACCGAGCACCTGGAGGAAACCCACACAGACACAGGGTGAACGTGCAAACTCCACACAGGCTGGAATCGAACCTGGGACCCTGGCACTGTGAGGCAACAGTGCGAACCACTGAGCCGCTGTGCTGCGCATCCCTGTTGATGATGCCCTCCAGCACATCACATCCATTTCCCACATCTCTGCCCTCGAACCCCACCCCTCCAACTGCAACAAGGACAGAACCCCCCCCCCGGTTCTCACCTTCAACCCCACCAGCCTCTGGATACATCGTATTATCCTCCGCCATTTCTGCCACCTCCAAACAGACCCTACCACCAGGGATATATTTCCCTCCCCATCCCTACCTGCATTCCATTCCCTTCGTGACTGCCTTGTTAGGTCCACATCTCCCCACGATTCCATCCTCCTCTCCCAGTACTTCCCCCTGCCGCTGCTAGAAATGTAATACCTACGGCCACATCTCCCACTTTACCTCCATCCAAGGCCCCAAAGGTACCTTACACATCTGTTGGAGATTTATCTGCATCTCCAAACATGTCATTTATTATGTCTGTTTCTCCCGATGTGGTCTCCTCTACACTGGGGAGAAACAACGCCAACTTGCAGAACGCTTCAGAGAACATCTCCAGGATACATGTACGAACCAGCCCCACTGCCCCGTGGCTGAACACTTTAACTCCCCCTCCCACTCCGCCAAGGACATGCAGGTCCTGGGCCTCCTCAACTGCCAAATCCTTACCACCTGATGCTTGGAGAAAGTACGCTTCATCTTGCACCATGGGACCATCCAATCATACAGGATCAATTTGGATTTCACCAGTTTCCTTATTTCCCCTCCCCCCCACCTTATCCCAGATCCAACCTTCCAATTTGGCACCGCCCTCTCGACCTGTCCTACCTGTCCATCTTCCTTCCCACCCTCTTCTCCGTACTATCACCTTCACCTTCACTTCGATCCACCTATTGCACTCTCAGCTATTTTTCCCCCAACCCCACCTCCTCCCATTTATCTCTCAACCACCTTGCCCCACCCATCCCCCGCTCCCTCTCCTGATGAAGAGCCTATGTTCGAAACGTGGATTCTCCTGCTCCTTGGATGCTGCCTGACCGGCTGTGCTTTTCCAGCACCACACTCTTCGACTCTGATCTCCAACATCTGCAATGGTCACTTTCACCACAAGTGGCCATGTCAGAAACTGAGGGGCTGGTCCTCAGTCGAGTAAAGTGGAGGCGCAGGTAGATAGGATAGTGGAGAAAGAGTTTGGCATGCTAGCCTTCATCGGTCAGTGCACTGAGTATAGGAGTTAGGAAGTCATTATATGAGGGTACAGAGACATTGGTGAGGCCAGTTTTAGAGTACACTGTATCCAATTCTTGGTCTTCTATCAAAAGGATGTTATTAATATAGAAAGTGTGCGGAAAAGCTTTAGAATGATATTACGGGGAATTTAATGTTTGAATTAAAGGGAGATGCTGAATAGGCTCGGACATTTTGCCCTGGTGTGTCAGGGGCTGAGGAATGACCTTATAAAATCATGAGGGGCATGAATAGAGTAAACAGACACAGTCTTTTTCCTAGGGTGGGGGAGTCCAAAACTAGAGGGCATAAGTTTAAAGGTGAGAGGGGAAAATTTGAAGGGACCTGAAGGGCAATGTTTTCATACAGAGGGTTGTGTGTACATGGAAGAGCTGCCAGAGCTCGTGGTAGATGTTGGTACAATTACAGCATTTAAAAGGCATTTGAACAAGTACATGAATAGGAAAGGTTTAGAGGAATATGGGTCTAACACAAGCAATTGGAACTAGTTCAGTTGAGGAGACCTGGTATCATGGTCGAGTTGGTCTGAAGGGTCTGTTGCCATGACTCAGCGATAAAGGGACATGCCACTGTCAATCAAGGGGGACAGTCTGCATACACTCCAGGGGCTTTGTCATGGTCTGTCATCAGTTTGAGATGCTCACCATAAAGGGATCTGTCCAAGGAGTGGGCAACGGTCACCCGAGGTGACCAGCACCAGCAGTTGGGGGAGTTGTATATCATTAGCTGCAAAGAGAGTGATCAGGGTTCGGATTCATCAATGTATAAGGACTCTTGAAGCCAGTCAAAGTTCTGGGGTGAATACAGTCCTGGGAGTTTGTTCATTGGTTGTTAAGGAGGTGTGTAACAGGAAGATCACTGCCAAAAGGGATGGGTAAGTCAAGAATGTTGGGGGAGGATGCTGGAAGCTGAGACATTTGTGGAGGTGGGAAAAAGGACAGTGGCAAGGAAATCAGTACTCAAGGTGTATGATGGGTATATACAACAACATTGGAGGCTGTGGTAGGCTGTGGGAGGCCAAGTTAATGGCAGTGACCACTACCATACCCTCCACAGGGGAAGCATAAAAATGCAGAGGGGACATCAGTGAGGTGGAGTTTCAGACTTCAGGGGCCAGGGAGGACATTTAGAAACAAAGTTCAATGTAGTGGGTCTCCACCTGGTGGGAATGGGTGGAAATGGGCTATTGGGGTAGTCCAAGGTAAAAGGTAAGGGGACATGAATGCTATGGGTGGGACGTGGTGCTGATGGTATCCAACATGAGTTGTGTTCCTTACCATCACTTGCCATTCTGTAAATGTGCAATACAGTTAACAATTGATTCAGGCAACACTAAGGATAGGCAGAGTCAGTGTCACTTTGATGGGCAAAAGCACAGAACCCACATCTGCTGAATGTTCGGACATCGAAGGGGCAAATACATGAAGCATGTGTTTGCAAACTCCAGCGAAATTTCACTTTCAAACATTTGAAGGTCACCACTCCTCAGGCAAGAGGAGAAGCCAAGAGGGAGAGTCCTTCATGGTGATCACAGTCAGTGCAGGAATTGCATCCATGCTGTTGGCTCTGGCATCACTCTGTTTCACAAGCCAGCTGTCCAGCCAACTGACCCCCATTTCTTTGCATACATACATCGCATGTAGGGTGAATATACTTAACTGTCAAATATTGGTTAGAGGCCAATGTTGTTGGTACTAGCCAAACTAACAAGTTCAGCTCAGTGATGCAAGGGTTAGCGAAGAAAAGTGAATAATGGTCAAAAGCACCCCATCATTTATCAGCCATGCCATGGCATGTGTGGCTTTGTGGTTGCTGTGACATTACACTACCAGAGGCAGCAATGCCAGATTTCCTTGAACCAGTTCTGGTGCAAGGCAGTTCATCAAGGATGGCAGAGATGCAAGGGATGTCAGTCTTTCAGTTGTTTTGGGAATGGTGTGTGATAACATGGGCCTAGAGTCAGATGTGAGGTTTGGCATATGGGTAGGGTAAGTAGTTCATAAGGCACAATCATTAGTATATGGTGAGAAATCTCACTGGGCTTTGGGGAAGAAACCCTCCAAAACCTCAATGCAATTGGCTCTTAACTAAAAAAAAAAAATTTGGTCCGTTGTGAAATTGAAGAGACCAGTCATTTTGAAATTTCTGAATCAAATGGCTTTTCCCAACAAGTTCAGATGAAGTTTTAAAGATGTGAAACTCTCAAAGGAACTAGGGCTTAGCACAAATAACTATGCAATAAATAACCCAATGAGCTCCAACACTTTATAAACTTTGCCACACAGGAGGACGGCACTCCATGATGACCTACACATATTAACAATGACAGAACCACTCTTGCAAATGAAACACCATCACTTACCAGTTATGTATAACTTATTAGCTACTCACGCTCTTGTTATGCATTGTTACTGATGCTGTGCTTAGAACAAAAGACAAACTCTTCCACTTCTGTAACTTTTTCATGGCCAGGAACTGAGGCTGGGCCAACCGAGTTTCTGTATTCAACTTCCAAGCGTTCATGGACACTGAGTGTCATTTTCTTCCCAAGGAGAAAAATTTCCTAAAACACAAGCAAAAGAGCTTGGTTAGAAAACACCATGCTGGTCATTGCCACTCAGACAGTGTAATGAAGCAGGAAATGCCTCTGCAAATTCGTTAATGACTTTATTTGCCTGGAAAGATGGGTATGAAATGGGACAGAACCTTGGGGGAATTGATGCCTCACCACTCCCCAGTGACTGAGGAGACACAGGATGTGTGCTGCACCTCACCCTGAAAAGTATGCACCAAGGAACTCACTCAGCCCTCAGGGAAGCTTCTGGCATCATGCAACTACATGTTGCTGATTTTTACAATCTGGAGGAAATACCCCAGGACTTGCAGAACTCTCATGGAAATGGTTGTGGGTTTGGAAGGCCACTATCTAAGAACCCTTGGTAAATTTCTGTGGTACATCTTGTAGACAGTACACACTGGTGCTACTGAGCATCATTGGCCAAGGGAGTGGATGCTTGTAGATCTGGTGCTGATCAAGTGGACTGCTTTGTCCTGGATGGTGTCAAGCTTCTTGAGTGTTGTTGGGGCTGCACTCATCCAGGCAGGTGGGAAGTATTCTATCACACTTCTGACTTGTGCCTTGTGCCCAGGATGTTCATAGTGGGGGATTCAATGATGGTAACAGCATTGAATATCAAGGGGCGGTGGTTAGATTGTTGTTATTAGAGTTGATCATTTCCTGGCATTTGTGTAGCATGAAAGTTACTTGCCACTTTCCAGCCCATATCCTCCACATCCTCCTCTTTTCCATGAGAAAAGGTCATTGGCTATGCACCTTTAAGGGTGACTTTCCTCTTAGTTGTCCCATTTAATAAAGGATACAACAGACTCCTAACAGATGTGTATTGCAAGGCATCACCTGAGTGTACAAGCAGTGAAAGCATGTACTCAGCAGCCCAGTGGACTAGATAATGGGAATTCTAGAACACAGATGGCTCTTGTAATATGTCCATATCTCTGTTTGTGTCCCTTGTAGGGAGGTGAGAAACCATCGTCTCAAAGTCCCTTGCTCACTAAAAGTCAATCCAAAGACTTTGTTGTGGAAGAGCCAGTGAAGGCTTGACTAGCAGATGATGAAAACATCTCAGCAATTAACACGAACATGTATAAGCAAATTGAGGAATCTGTTCTTGTGGTTGCAATCCGGGAGTAATGGACCTTCCTCAATATGTTAAAAGGAGGTACAGAAGGTCAAGCCACGTGGTGACAGGCATTTATAATCTGTTGAAACAAAACTTGCTGCCAATTTTATGTGGTGCCTACATTTTGATTTGATTTGATAAGTACAGTGAGAAACTTTGTTTGTGAACAGTACAGGCAGATCATAGTAAGCAAGTACATATACGTCATAGGGTGCTTAAACAGAGTGAGGCAAACAAGTTACATTGCACAGGAGCTGTAAGAAGCAAGGTCAAAATTAACAAGATCACCATTATTTGAAATTAGCCCAGTCAGCAGTCTAATAACAGCAGGGAAGAAGCTGCTCTTTAACCTGCTCATGCATGTGTTCAAGCTTCAGTATCTTCTGCCTGATGGAAGAGGTTGTAGGAGAGCATTACTGAGGTGGGAGGGGTCTTTGATGATATTGGAAGCCTTTCTGCAGCAACAAGAATTGTAAATGGAGTCCATGGGTGGGAGATTAGCTTCCATGATGGTCTGGGCTGTGCACACAACTTTCTATAGTTTCTTATGGTTCTGGGCAGAATAGTTGCTCTACCCAGACCATTATGCACCCAGATAGTATGTTTTCTATGGTGCAGTTGTAAAAGTTGGTGAGGGTCACTATGGACATGCTGAATTTCCTGAGCCACCTGAGGGAGAAGAGACATTGTTGTGCCTTCTTGACCATTGTATCTACATGAGAAGTCCAGGTCAGGTTGTTGGTTATTCTCAGTCCTAGGAACCTGACGTTCTCGACTCTCTCAACCAAGGCTTTCAAAGTTGCACTGGCACTCAAAGATCTTGCCATTCAATCTTCCTGACGTGGTGGACCTCTCAGTCAGTAGTTCATAAATCTACAAGGCAAGTGACCAATTAATTGTCTGCCAATTAAATGTACAACTTGTATGTGGTACACACTGATACAACTGTGCATCAGTGTGGAGAAAATAATAAGATACAGGATACACATTGAGTGTCTATTTTGTCCTGGCTATTCTCGAAATTCTGTTAAAGCTTAATTGTGAAGAATGCATGATAATCAAATCCTACTTTTCCACAGGCCTCCACTAAAGTGAAAATAATATGAACTTTGCTAGTAATGGCGCCAGTCAAAATGTGCAGAGTTGTGTGTTTGCAAACCTGACAGGCTTCGCACGGTACAGGGTGTTATTGACTGCATATTCACAGCACCTAAATCCTCCATCAATTACTGATAAATGTCAACAACTACAAGGGTTACCTTTCCATCAACATGCAACTAGTGTGCAATTATGAAAAGATCTGTATGCAGGCACGCACAAGATTCCTCGCAAAACCCCAAGGTGATTTTGTCCTGGGGTAGTGCACCTTTCCAGATGTCTTTGTGGCTGGAGGCAGTTATCGCCTGCTATGAAGAGACAAAGCTACATTCACTTAAATTATGGCCATATCACAACAACTTATGTGGACAATGTACAACATCTTTCACCCAGTCATAGTTTGTCTCTCAACATCCCACACTTCAGTGAAAAAAAACCCAGCCTATCTAGCCTTTCTTTATTACTGAAGCCTTCCAAACCCAGCAACATCCTGGTAATCTTTTCTGAACCTTCTCCAGTTTGATAATATCCTTCCTATAACTGGGTGACCAGAACTGGACACAGTTTTCCAGAAGAGGCTTCACCATAATATGTAAAACCCACTTTTATTATTTTAATATTGCTGATACGAGTTGTACATTTTGCCGGAGCCAAACTGAAAACATGGTGGAAAACTACTTTCTTGCACAGTTCTTTAGAGCAGTAAAGACACCTAAATGCTGTGAGCAAGGAATTGCAGGATTCTGACTCAGTGATAATAACCAATAATTTGATTCCAAGTCAGAATAGTGTCTGCTTGGAGGGAAAACATGCAGGTGGTAGTGTTTATTGTGCCTACCACCAGTGTCCTTCTAAGCGGTAGGGGTTGGAAAGTGCTTTCAAAGGGGTCTTAGTGAAGTGCTGCATTTCAATTTGTACATGTACATCCTGCTGTCACTGTCTGATAGAATGGAGGGAGTAATAACATGCTAAATGCCCAAAATGTGGGCTGCTTTTGTCTTGAATAATGTTGAAATTCAAATATAGAGTCATAGAGTCATAGAGATGTACAGCATGGAAACAGACCTTTCAGTCCAACCTGTCCATGCCGACCAGATATCCCAACCCAATCTAGTCCCACCTGCCAGGACCCAGCCTGTATCCCTCCAAACCCTTCCTATTCATATACCCTTTTAAATGTTGCAATTGTACCATCCTCCACCACTTCCTATGGCAGCTCACCATGCACATACCACCCTCTGTGTGAAAAAGTTGCCTCTCAGGTCTCTTTTATATCTTTCCCCTCTCACCCTAAACTTATACCCTCTAGTTCTGGACTCCCCCACCCCAGGAAAAATACTTTGTCAATTTTAGGAATATTATGCTGATAATCAAACCTCACTAATCCACAAGTCATTACAATTATGTAAATATCTGATTAAAGTAGCAAGATGATCAATTTGCTTGACTGGCTGCTATTCAGGACAAAAAGCAACTCACACCAGCTTTCATCATAACAGGGAGATAACTATTTATTCAATAACGTTACCAAACGTTAGAGAAAAGGTTCACTAATTTACTACTATGTGACTGAAACCATGCCCCTTTAAAATCCCAAGCATGCACACTATCATGGAATCTTGTAGTCATACAACACGGAAACAGACCCTTTGTTCCAACCAGTCCATGCTGAACATAATCCCAAATTAAACTAGTCTCACCTACCTGTATCTGGCCCATATCCCTCCAAACCTTTCTTATTCATGAATTTATCCAAGTCATTCATGAATAAAATAAACAAAAATAAAACAATTATGGGTGCAAAACTATAAACAGAGAAAGCAAATAATTTTGCTCGAAAGTCAACACACAAGGTGGAAAGTTATTTCTCATAGTTCTTTTGATTTTGCAATGATGACATGCTGTTGTCTACTGGGCAAAGGCCATTCTTTAATTTGATCAGGTGGATCTCGGTCTTTTCTTGTATTACATTTATTTTTTTAATTCTCTGGGTGTTTTTGAAAGAGAGAGCGCATGTGTTTGTGAGAAGGAGTAATAGAGTCAGATTGTGATAGCATGTATGTGTGTGAGAGAGAGAGAGAGACAGAGAGACAGAGAGAGAGAGGGAGAGAACAATAGGTTCCTGGCTGCATTGGCCTGACAGGTCTGTAGCAATCTGCAGCTGGATCAGTTGAGAGCGTCCATACGGCAGTCATTCCTTAACTCAAACCTCTGGTGCAGCTGTGTCTTTATATCATAATGACCTTTCTGCTCCAAAAGCAACAGCCTTGTACTGCTGAAAATATAACATGTAAATCCACTTCAGTTTTTCAAGTTGCAAAGCTCTCCTGATATATTAGCCATAAAGCACTGTCCAACTTCCATTCCAGTTCAGAGGCTAAAAGAAAAAATAAATGGTCCCTTGTACATCTTCCATCATCCATCAAGTGCAACATATTCTGTCACATTTCTAATTTACGCTTTGTAGATGGTGGGCAGACTTTGGTGGGCCAGGTAGTGAGTAACTCTCTGCAGTATTCCTGGCTTCTGACCTGTTCTTGTTGCCACTGTATTTGTGTGGTTAACTCAGTTCAGTTTCTGGTCAGAGATTCAATGTCTCTCTGCTACTTTGTGCTTCTTCTGCAAGGAGGAACATGTTTGAATAAGAATTATAGCATATGTTCCCCCAATGGATGTAAAGTATTTAACTGGTGATGGTTAGAGTGAAATGCACAGCAAAATGTAGAGTAATTTGCCACTGCTGTCAACTTTCCTGCCCTGCTTAGGCCACTGAAGTGCTTCCTATTTTGAATTTAGGGGCACAGTGTCACACATCCGGCTGCTGACTTCCCAGGCAATCTTTAACCAGACCCTTTTTTGCAACAGCAGCAGGCTGGACCCTCCCCTACCCAACCCCCATTGCAAAGGAACAGTATCCTGTCAGTCATTATAGTTCAAAGGACCATATTGAGGGAGGCATTTGTGAAGTGGGTTGCAGCCTTGCTTATTTCAATGCTGCACTTAGGTATCTGTCCCTCTCAACTCCAACTGCTTTAACCTGCATAGTTCAGATTGTACTGGAGTTCAGATTACATTTTACAGATTGTCATCATTCTCGCTGATGTTAATTGCATTCAAAGCCAGAAGCAAAAATAAATTTTAAAAATGCATAGGGATGCTTTTTGGGAATTTAATATATGTGATATTCTTTGAACACCGTTATAACATTACTGAACCAATTATTATATTAAATTACACCTGTAACTAAGTAAATATCAGAAAATTTCAAGGTATAAATGATGGCCTTGACTGAAGGACTGAGAAATTTTACATTTCTGTATTATCTATGAAATCATATTCTTTTGCTTTAATCAAGGCTCACACAAACATTATATTCATAAAGTCAGCTCATACAAAAGGGCAGGAAATCAGATGTGTGGGTGTCAGTATTTGCAGCCCACAGGTTAAACAAGGAAAAGTGCATGAAAGCTAGTATGATTAACTCATGGGAATGAGAAATTATTATCTAAAAGATACTGGTTGTGCAAACAACTGGAAAAATGTACCTCTGAAGTTCAACATGGTCACATCAGTGCAAGCTGGTTGTCACTGCATTCACCAGAAGCATCTGCTAATGAACATATTCTGATCAGTGAGCCTCAATCACCCCAAATGTAACACCTTATAATTAGCACTCCAAATCATGAATACCACCATAATCATTTAATAATGCAAAATAAATATGAATCTCTATAATGAAATATAATTGATGAAGTTAGGGTGAATGGTTATTTGTGATTATCCTACAGTAATGTACGACATGGAGGTGAGACATGGATAGCAGTTAATCTTACACTAGCTCTTTTGAGTTAATGAATTTGACTTCCAACTGATGATTATTCATTAACAATTATTTCTTCCCTCAGTGATCTACTTCATTTTCAGCTCTCATAGTAAACATGCAATAGAATAATTACGACAGGAAATGAAAATGCAATTAGTGGCAGCAAATGCCAACGCCTGATTAAAAAAAACACAATCTCAGCACGGGCTTAGTAAAGCTGCCCATTTCTATCTGTACAACCATAACGTTGAAATCATCTTTGGGATTTTCCTCCTGCTGTGATTTTATAGTATAACCGTTTTGGATATGTTGAAATATTAATAATTGACTTCATGAATGAATACTTATCTCCACAATACTTTAAGAAATAATGAATAACATGATGCTGTTTAAGATTTCCCTTTACATCAGAGCTTGAGCATATCATAGAAAAAGATTTAATTCATTCATACACTCCTTTTCCAATCTTTAAGCCCCCTCAATTTAGTCATAGCCAATGACCTATGAGAATTCCCATGAAACCTTCAGAGGTTTGATTGTCTCAGAAGAGATCAGAAACATAACATGCATCACCAATCATCATGCTTTCTCCTATATACACTGTTCTTTGTAAGCAGGAACACTAGTTAATATTATACTTGTAAGAGCACAAAAGCCTAAAGGTCTTGATTTCAAACATCTAAAGGCACCACTGATCTCCAGACAGTAGATTATTCTACACAAGAAGAGAATATTATTTCAGCAGTTTCTTGTGTGTATGTGTGTGTATGTGTGTCTGTGTGTTCAGATTTATTTTTGATTGGTACAGCAGTTTGATTATTAAGCCAACCATTGGATCAAATGAAAACACTTCACAAGGGAGAAAAAGTGAATGCTAAGCAGGGATGAACAAAGGGACTGTCTAATTTTTTTAAGGATGCATTAAAGAGGGAGGAAAAATTACAAGGAAAGTAGTTTTAAGGAAGGATTTCAGAAGTTGAGGCATATCACTGCAGGTTGTTTCTGTTAGTGGAAAGACACAACAAAATCAAGCAAGGATGTTTGCAAAAAAGTTCACATTTAAACATCAAGTTGTCTATTCTATTCTCAGATGTCACACCTGCTGCTATATTATTTTGTATAACTTTGAAATTGTGGAAGACTGAAAAAAACAGTTACTGTTGACAATCACTCGCTAACTAGTCTGAATGTCCACCTAGGAAATTCCATGTCACTGGTTATGTGTCCTGTGGGTGTTTGCATGGTTGATGATCCCACTCCTGGATCTCAAACTCCAACCACATATTCGGCAGGTATTTCTGAGAGGGGCAAGTATTCCTTGGCCTTGAAACCATTGGCATTTCTTTCTCTGCTTCATTTACTGCACTTTGTATTGCTCACCCTTTTTAAAATATATATTCCCTGAGATAGGCTTTGTGTTTTATTGTTTACTCCTGTAGACCTGCCTGCAGAGTATAGCTCTCAGAATCATCAAGACTGCCAAAAAAAGATCATTTACCAACTTCAAAATGAATCACTAGTTATTTCACTGTAAAACTGTGAAGATTGATAGTGAATAGAAATGACAACATTGATAAACAGATGCAGTGGAAAAGAAAGCACGCAAAATGAAAAAAGGGCAATAAGAAAAGTGTGCTTTGCTCCAAATTTACCACCTTTCCTTGTCTGGCACACACAATTTGGATATTAAAATCTCACCCCTCACCTGATACCCATTTCTAATTGAACATTTGTGCTGGTGCTGAAATATATGCATACATTTCTAGCCTATGGGCTTTTTGCTGCTGACATCGAACACAAAGAAACTAAAGGAATCCCTTTCCTAGCATTAGAAATTTCCACAGAAATGTGACACAAGGGAATGTATCATCCATTTAGAAATACGCAGACAGGAAAATATCATGTGATGGGCATTTTGCACTGCTTTCTTTAGATTCATCCACTTTTATATTATTTTTTGAGCTTTGTTTTAAATAAAGAAATACAACATTTTTTAATCCTGTGGGTATTTTAAAATAAATGTTTTTTTTTCTTGTTTTCATCAGGGAATACAGAGATTTGTTCCATTGAGAGTAAAAGCACTGGAACAGAGATCAGATATTGGAAACTGGGCCCCGACACTTGTTACCCTGTGCCGCAAATTCTTTGGATACTGTACTAGGAAACCCTTATCAGACCCACCTAGTGCAGCAGTATATTCATTTTACCATCTATCAGGCAAGGTTCCTTGAGTGCCAGAATACATTTATCACTTTTCCACAGATACTGCTTCCTGCTTTCACATGTCTTGTTAACCACAATTTTACTGCAGCCCAATTTTAATTCCCCTTTATGCATTCTTTGAAAAGAAAATATGAATAATTTTCTTCCTATATGCAGATATTTGCCTTTAGCTAGCTGTGTTTTCTTAATTCTGTCCTGACAGTTTCTAAGAGTTGGAAGCAGGCACTATTTTCCATCACTTCCTGCTTAGGATTTAGTCTGTAGACTCATACAGGCTTTTTAGAACCATATAGCAGAGAAAGAGGCCATTTAGCCTGTCATACCTATTTGAGAGAGCTGTCCAATTAATCCTGCTGGCCGTTTATTTCCCTGAGCCCTGAATATTTTTCTTCAGGTATTTAGCCAATTCGCTTTAAAAGATTAATGTTGATTCTGGAATCTGGTAATCTCAGAATGAGGCTAGGCCTGTATCCTCTGGAGTTTAGCAGAGTCAGAGGAAACTTAATGGAAACATATAAGATCTTGACTGAAAGGGTATTGAAAGGATGTTTCCTCCGATGGGAGAATCGAGAGTGAGGGGTCATAGTTTAGAAGTAGGAGGATGTCCACCTATAACAGAGATGAGGAAACTTTTTTTAATGCCAGACAGTTATGAGTTTTTTGAATTCTCAAAAGACAGTGGATACAGAATCTGTAAATATGTTTAAGGCAGAGGTAGATACATTGTCGATCACCAAGAGGATGAAAGATTTTTGGCGGACAGTGGACTGTAAGGTTGAGGTTAAAAGCAGATCAGCCATGATCTTAATGAATGGTGAAGCAGGCTCAAAAAGCTAAGTGGCCTACTCTTGTGCTTCCTTCATATGTTTGTATGTTCATAATATGTTTCCACTGCCCTTTCAGATAATGCATTCTCGATCCATCTCACTGCAGAAAAGGAGCCTCTCCTCATCTCTTGTCCTTTTCATAATCATTATAAATGTGTGTCCTCTGGTTACTGGCCCTGCTGCCAGAATAATAATCTTCATTCACTGTATCAAAACCCTTCATTATTTTGAACATGTCAATGAAATGTCTCCCTGAGCCTTCTCTGCTCTAGGGAAGAAAGTCTGAACTTCTCCACCACGCTACACATCACTTATTCCCAATAACCTCCTCTGCACTCTGCCAATGACCTTGACTACTTTCCAAAATAGTCATACCTACACACTACTCAAGCTGAAGCCCAACTGAAGACTTAAGAAGATTTCACATAATTTTCTTAACTTCTTGCATTCTATGCTTTAATTAACCCCAGGATCTGAAATGTGGTTTCAACAACCACATTAACCTGTCCCTTACCTTCAAAGGTTTGTGTATGTGAGTCCCTATGTTCACTGTTTCAACACCCCATTTACAGTTTTGCCATTTAGAGTTATACTTCAGACTCTTGTAACCTCTGCACACTTAGAAATTATACTGTCATTTCCCAATGTTGTCAATTCCCATATCCAGGAGGTGTATTTAACATGATTCTGATAGGGCTGGTTTGTCATAACTCACAGGAACACAAAGCTCACATTACTTCAGCCTGGCACTGTCATATTCTTACGTCTGTGGCAGACACAGAGCAGCAGCTGGGAATTTCAGTCACAATGTTATGATTGCAGTTAAATAACAGTAAACAGACAGCACTGCAGGTCACACACACTCAGGGGTTTGAAATGTCAAATCACAGAGTAACTGTGAGCTCCTTTTCACTGCCGGTTTTAGGTTCTCTGCTTGTTTTCTCCAGCTTTTCTTAAGTGGTTCATATTCCACCCGTACATTTTTTTATCTAGGGACAAAATTGACTTTTATTTTGTAAATGATCATTCAAAGCCTCTTTGACCAGCTTCCTATCTTTAAAAGACACTACGTAAATGCAATTTAATTATTTTCTGCTGCCTATCTTTCCTTCTACAACTTATCTTCTATTTTTAGGGATGGTCTTCAGCCTTATCTTCCCTGGTAGAAACTGGCAGGAGGGCAGTCAGTATTGGTCAGGAGCCACAAGGAAGGACCAGCTTCTATTGTCCCAAAGATGAGACCCTTCAGAAACCCCTTCTCCACCAGCTTCTTCCTGACAATCCTTCCTTTGCATGCAAACAGAAAAGTGCTAGAAACATTCAGCAAACGTGGCAGTATCTATTGAGGAAGAGAAACAGACCACAGACTGAATTTCAACATGGGCTTTGACACCCTGATGTTAGAGCTGATTTGACAATCTTCCTGGAGGCAGCCATCTTAATTCCAGGTTCACTCTCTAATGAAGCATAGTGGACATATGCCCAGAGCCAGCAACTTTGAAGCCTCGGTAGGAACTCCCATACCCCCCTCCCCCACCCCCTTTGGGTCCTTCTTCTCCCCTTTGACTGTCCAGAGCAAGAAGTCTTCCTGAAGCTGCAGGCCTTCCAATGGACAATATTCTGATACCACACAGAAGGAGAAGAAAACAGTAAATCTGATGGATAACACATATTGGTCTGACCTGACTTGTACACTTCAAAATGAAGGACCAGTATATTCATTTCTTTTACTGGATTCTCCCTTTGAGCAGCTAAATGCTGGTGGCCTTGAAATGGGAAGAAATGAAATCTCTCAATGGTTTGCCTTAATTATTTAAGCTAGCTGTCCACCAAAAAGAGGTGGATAACCAGCCTTCTTACTCATCAGTGGGAAACTTCCACACCTGCAGAATTGTATTGGGAACAATCCCAATCCCTGTCATTACCTCAGCCTTCCCACTTCTCAGTCCATACCCCAACTAATGTTTTAGGTTTGTGATCTTTCAATAGAACTGAAAACCATTTTAGAGCTATAACAGGTTTTCAACAATTTACAGTGGCAATGGAAGGAGGGATGGGAGAAAAATGGAACAAAAGAGAAGATCAAAAATAGGATGGATGGCAGGGTATTTAATGTATTTAATGACAAAATTATGTCGATATTTGGCAAATGGATGCGTAACAGGCAAAGTGAAGAAACAATGAATAATCTAGGGGTGGTGAAAATTGTTTGGGATAAAATGCATCACATATGTACCTGCTGGCTTGCCATAGTCATGTGACCTTTACCATGAAGCACTGACTGGGGAGAATCCATCTTGTAGTCAGTTTAAATATATCTACAGTACAGGCCATACTATTGTCTTGAGAGCTCGTAACACAACTGGGAGGATTGTGAACTTTCACCATTTGAAAACCAAAAAAAAACTGGCCTTTCTTGTTGTTGGCCAGGAGCCTTTTGCTGTGGGGAAATGCTAATGTAGTTGGAGTAAGGTAATTTAGTGCTCCATCTAATGTACAAATCCCACTAAAGAAATTTGAATTCAATGAAAATGAAATTCAGTAAGGTCTGGAATTAAAATAAAACTATTCTAATGATGGCCCTGTAACCACTGTCATAAAAATTCATCTGATTCATTAATGTCCTTTGGGGAAGGAAATCTATCACCCTCAGCAAACTGCCCAGTGCAATGACCCTGATTGTCAAATAATTCAAGAATATCTAGGGATAAGCAACAAATGCCAGCCATGCCAACGACACCCAAATCCCATGTATGAATTTTTAAAAACACTTGTGCCTCCAGCTTGCATACTCTGCATATTACAGGTAAAGAGCTAACAAGCCAATGGGGCCTGAATATTAAGGTCATCCATATCTCATCCTAATATACTTTGGTATTTGCAAAGCCTAGCTAAAGCCCATCATAGGCTAAAAAAAACAAAGCTTTTATAATTTCTGTAGATGTTTATTATGTTCTCTTTTCCTCCTATCAGTTCTCTGTGTTGTGTTTCTCCTCCTGTAGCCTAGATTGGCAATACTTTAATATTGGTACTAGTCTGTTTAAAATGTCAGTCAGAAAACAAGGATTGTTTGCCATCTCGGCAATTGATCACCCCACATCAGCTATCACATCCTCTGGATATCTAAAAAGCCCACCTCAGCCAATGAAATTTCTTCTTAAACTTTCTTTCTCCATTATTACAATTCAGACAAACATGGTGACCATTTGTGCACAATACTGTTCCAAAATCTGTAACGAGCTGGTAATCTATTTCTGATGCTAGATGAGAACAAACATTATCAAGGACAAAACTCCCTTTGCTATATATGTTTATCAGGTGAACCTCAGTTTAATAAATCAAATCTGAGAACAGTATTTTATCAGTGCACTACTCCCTTCTTACTGTCCTCCTGAATTAAGTAGTGCTAACAGTGCACAAAGGCTGTTATGCAGTACCAACAGACATTGCACTGTGCTGCTATCTCCACAGACATATCACAGACACATGCTGCATTCAATGTTCTAACAGTGAGTAAGCCTTCTCTTCACACAGCAGATTTTCAACAACTCAAGAGTTCCAGCAAAAGGAGAGATTTCAACTGTGCTGCCAGTACTGCAGATACTGGAAATTTGAAGTTAAAAAAAACCAAATGGCACAAAATTCAATAAGACCATAAACTGATGCAAAATCACAATTCTCCCTTAAATGGTCCAGATTGCTTCCAATAGCAGTACTACATCTATTCTTTAAATGATTGCAGAATGTAGCCGGAGCTAAGTGTTCTCTTGACTGGCCACATGCTAAAGTAAAAAGTGGGAAAATAATGAGAGGCTACCACCATTTAAAGTCAGCCTGCATCTCTTGAAGGAGAGAGCTTTCAAAAAGGTGTGAGATCTGTGAAAGGCACAAGAATGCTACAACTTAATAAATAAGTACTCCAAGGAGTTTAATGCTGCTTTGAAAGCCTTAGTAAAACAAATCAGGAAACCCTCCTCAGACCAGGTACTGTGGCAGTCAATGAGAGGAGTATAGCCCTGTGGATCTGGATACAGAGTTCCACGGTGCTCAATAATCTCACACAAACAATCACAGTCAATGCAATAAGATATTCCAGTCTGAGTGATCAAGGTCTGTCACTGTTCAATTCATCAAGTCTCTATCTTTCACTTTCTAATAATCTCTAGATTCACAACTTGGATCTAACATCCATCGCAGCCCAGTTGCCATGTGATCGAAACTGTTTCAATGATGACACCTTCCTTATACCTCAAGACGCATGAGACCATCATTTCCTCCTCAGTTTGAGAGCCAGACACTGAAACAAACTGCAGCTTATTAAACAATCAAAGTATTTACTTAAAAGAAATCAAAAAACTGCAAATACTGGAAATCAGAAACAAAAATAGAAATTGCTAAAAAAAGCCCAACAGTTTGGGCAACATGGTGGAGAGAAATCAGGGTGAATGTTTCAGGTCTAGTGACCCTTCTTTAGAACAGGATCACTAGACTCAAAACGTTAACTCTGATTTCTTTCCACAGATGCTGCCAGACCAGCTGAGCTTTTCCAGCTATTTCTATTTTTGTTAAAGCATTTACTTAAGTCGGTTTCAGTTTTATAGTTCAGCTGAGAACCAATCTTTTAGGTATTTGATTACAAAAAACCTCCAAAGCTGCTGTGAACCCATCACTTTGCAAGACCCTCACTTTAAAAACAAATAATCAAACTCATTCGAGAAACAATGGAGGGGATCTTAAATTTTAAAGTATGACATGAATTAACTTCAGTTTAGAAAAGTGCCTTTATCTGTATCCAATCTTGGTGTGTGACTTTGCATTGATTTAGGGTGAGTGTGTAAGAATAATAACTTCCTATATGTACACATGACACTCAAAAGCTTGCTGTAGAATTATTTAATGGAATACACACTCTAGAGTTAGTAAAAGACACATATCTTTCCATACAAAGCTCAATGATTATGGGCAGTAAATGACTACATACATTCCATCTGTGACATGAGATTGATAAGGGAATCTGTTGAATGCATTGGCATTGACCAGATTTGGAGGCTGGATGTCAGAGCCGTCAGTAGGGCTGAGCAATGCAAGCTTTGGATGGGTTCAGTTGCTTGCAGTTTCTGGAGCCAACACTTGTGTTAATGCCCTTCAAGATGGTTTTCCAGTGCAGGTGGTGGTGGCCCTGGAGGCCAATTGGCTTTTATAGCCACGTTTTCAGCTTTAAGGATTCAGCTCCAAGCAAAAAAACTCTTTTACCAATGAATATTCTAATTTATACATTGATACCCACTGTAATCTATTAGTTTTCAAATACGAGTTGATCTTAGTTTGAAGAAAATTACAAACCACTATAGGCACACAGACTATCGTGCATATGGTTGGTATTAATATTGAAAATAATTTCCACAATTGCAGTTTTCAAATAAGGCTGTCATTCTGTGAACACAGTGTTCAATTACTTTAAGACTTCCCAAATGTGGCAACATATGGTACGAAGGCAACTTCTTCCTGAGAGGTTGCAAGTTTAAAGAATATGGGCAATAAAAATGTCACACTAGAACAGCAGGAGTCATCTGCTGGAAAATGAATTGAGAGACAGTGAAGTTTCCACACTGTATCTATCTGTAACACATACTGTTTAAGAACTGGATGTTTGCAATATTTAATTCTGTTTCAGATCGAAGCATCAAGACCCAAATAAATGTGTGTCTGAAATTTATTTTGAATAAATACTTTGAAGAGGGATAAGTGGGGCAGGTTCACAGGGGCCTATCAGATAGATATGAGAGGGATCCAGATGCTCACAATTGAAATGGCGTCAAATTCTTTATTTCTCCACCAAATACAAATTAAACTGGCCATAGAAAGTGAGGCCATTCAGTATAAGTATCCATTAACAAAATAGTAAAAGTTAATTGGAAGTAGGGAGCTTGCTGACAAAGAGACATTTCTTCTCTCATTCTTTTCAGAACAATTGGCAACAATAGCAATTCATGAGGAAAATCAACATTCATACTGTTCGAGAGGGCAGTGCTACAGGTAAAGGCATTGAAATAGAGTATGTACTAGTTAATGATTGTTGCCTGTTAATTACCATACTTTGTTAATTTTGAAACCAGCCAGGTTAACTCTTGATTGGCCAAGGCAAATGAATAAGTGAATGTCTCTCAACTATTTTATTGAGATGGAACTGGCAAACAGCATGGATACTGATACATGTAGCTTCCAGAGCACATAAATGCACCACACTGAGAACCTGACTGCCAATTATAGTTTAATTGTCACCTTAATTCCACATACATTCAGGATTATCCAGCAAATCCTGTCCAATTGCAAGATAACATTTAAATAACATTGTGTTCCAAATTGTCAGTTAGGCTTGTAGTATGGTGCACTCGCATTCACTGGAAGTAACATATATATTAATACACAAGGCCCCATTTATTGCAAATAGAAAGAATATGTTTAAAAAACATTGCATCTATTTCAACTCAATAAAATAAGTGACAGCCATTTGCTGGTTACTTTCTCAGAGTAATATTTTGATAAATTAGCATTAACTTGCCTGGTTTAACATTTAATCAAAATTGGGCAATCAACTGTCAGTTATTATTGGTGGTACAATTGTAAAATATTCCATTATTTCCCTTTCTTACTCCAATCTCTCTCTATTCTATTCCATTGAAATTGTACATTTAAATTTACACTTTCTTTTAGACCTTGAGCTATCATTATTTCAATACAATTTGTTAAGGAAATATATAACAATTGATCTAGCCTGGTTTTTGCAGCATAAGGACGTGATCATGTCAGTTCTCTGGAGTAGCCAGCAGGTAAATTTGGTGCAGTCACCTTAGCACATTGACTGTCGTGCAAGGGCTAACTGGTCTCTGTGCTGCTGGCTGCCTTTCCACAGGGTTGAAAAGCAGAGGAAGGGGAAGCAGCTAAATTAATTTTTGAAGAAAGCATTTCCCTCTTGAAGGGAAGCCATAAAGAATAAATCAATTGCAATTTAAAGGACTGCAAAGTGGAACTCCACAGCAGAGTGGGGATTCAAGGGTGGCAAACTCAGTTCTGGAGGCAATGGTAAGTGAAGTGTATCAGCATTAGGAGGGAGGCAGTTACCAGCTTTGGATATGGGATCTGGCAGCCATGTCCATGAAGTTGAATGATAGCAAAGAGAAAAGGGATCTTGCTTCCCAGCCCATCTCCCTTGAGCTGCACCAAACTTGCTCTTTTGATTGTTCAGATTCTCAGAAATGACTGCCTATCCAACCACAGCATCCCATGGAGAAGAGAAAGTGAAAGAAAGGGAGGGTGTGATAGAACAACATGGATGAAAAGAATCTCTAACTTGCTTGGATACTTACAACCAGCAGTGCCCATACATACCTTGTAGACAACAAAGGAGTTACAAATCGTTCACAATGAGGCAGAAATGAATGGGTAGCTACCAGGCTACAGGATAGGGATTGTTTTGCTTACTAAATAGGATTGAAATGGGATGCTTAAATTAGAGCTACTTTTCTGATATGAGTTTGATACTTGCCCCCATATAAATGGGAATGAAATTCTCCCATTGAAGGAAATCTGGGTGGAATTTTCCCAGACCTAAATGACATGTGCATTGTCAAGTCAGTTGGGAAAATAGGGCGAGATTAGCAGAAATTAAATTCTTAACATTGACACCAAAATGTTGAATTGTCCAACCGAGCTTGGAATGATGACATGAATATCTCCTTAGAGAGTGCCAAAAGATTTATTTGCATTAATTTGCATGTATTACCATATCTTGCCTCATTCATATGCAGCATCCCATTCTCCCACATTCCAGAAACTTGATGGTCATTATCCTGACAATCCAAAAAGTGGAAATCCTGATTTGACACTCCCAGATCCAACCCAGCCTGACTCAAATGCAAGTTAAAAGGATATTTGCTGACTTGTGAAAGAGAAACAAGCTAAGGGATTGATATATGTGACAAATTTATCCTCATGACTAACAGCATTAACATATGCATTTGCAGCCCAAGACACAAAGAAGTGATGCCTCATTTTGTCTTTGATCGGTTTTCCACTTACATGATGAAGGAATTCTTCACTTTTTCACAGACCTTACAAGACTTACAGAATGATGGGAATGTAGTATCCATGCACTCATTTGATGGTAATAGCCTATACAATGCCTTGGGATCGATAATGTTTGGCCTTGGGAAAAGCACAGCAGGTCAGACAAATTTTGAGGAGTAAGACAGCCGACATTTCAGGCTTAACCCTTCATCAGGACTTCATTATGTACGATACCTTGACCAATCAGAGTCAACACACTTGGTTTGAATCTAAACAAAACGTGGGGGTCAACTGTCAATTAACTGTTGCATTCACCATCATAGTGCCTCTACCAATCAAAGTCTACTTGCTAACCAATCAGTACACTCCTCTCATGCAGTTAAAATGTTGTTTTCTACCCTCTTATTGGTATTCTTGCAAATTGTCCTGATCAGTGCAAAATGAAACACTTCAATGAAATGTGCACTTTCTTTGTAAGATGGAGCAGTTAAAAAGATACATGAATCAATACGTGGGTTCTGTGATGAATAAGTGGTGGACAAATGCAGCCATTGAGTCAAATGATATCACTAAAGCGTGTTAGTAGTGAAACAATGCATTTCACAATTCTCAGCTCTGCAGGTTAGTTGCTAGGCTTTTGTCCAATTTCCTGTTGATGGTGAGTTCACCGGCAGCCTTGGTTCCAGGCACTCACATTGAGACAGTCTTCTTTGCCTGCAATGCAGCAGTATCTATAGCTGTCCTCAAGCTATGACCTTCACAGCACATTAGTCCACAGTAGCACATCAGACTAGAGCTGCAACGAGTTTCAATCACTGTTCTTGTGAATTCCTAAGGAGGTAAAACACAAACATAATATTTGACACAAGTCCACGGTTTAGATATAACCCACAGGAGATGATGTTTCCTGCTAAGGGAATAATCCATTTAACTCACTTGGCTTAAACTTTCTCCGACACTCTATAAGTGTGATCTTCCATCAGTTCACACGGGGATTTTATACAGTCAATGAATTCATTCTCAGAATTTACATTGTCAGCTATTCTTGTCTTGTAGATCATTTTTTAAGTAAAACATATGTCTTGCTTAATAGCTCAAAATGTCTGTAAATAATTTGGAGTTATGATTGGTTGTCGTGATAACTTTAATCAGCAACTCTATTCCTATTCCTTGAACTCAGGTTTACTATCCTTTCTGTTCACCTTATAACCTGTGTTCCCAAGAGAAAATGAGGACTGCAGATGCTGGAGATCAGAGTTGAGAGTGTGGTGCTGGAAAGGCACAGCAGGTCAGGCAGCATCTGAGGAGCTGGAGAATCAGCGTTTCGGGCATAATCCCTTCATCGGGAATGCTCAAAACATCAATTCTACTGCTCCTCGGATGCTGCCTGACCTGCTGAGCTTTTCCAGCACCACACTGTTAATACTGTGTTCCCAACCATGTCTATTTTGCATTAATGTCCCAGTAATGGTTACCATTTCATGCCCTCCAATTGGAATTTGTAGCAGAAAAGAATTCAATTTGTTCTTTTTGCTCTGTGACAGAAGAAGAGAAAATATGTGATAATCCTCTGATATCCCAAGAATCACAGCTACTGACATTCGTATATTCCATCCCATTCCACATACTGTCCTGTCAAAATGAGAAGAATAAGCAGAAGTATGGAAACACTACCACCTTCAAGTCCCACATTATCCTGACTTGGAAATGCTTAACTACCTGACTTAATTTGATTTGATTTGATGCATTATTGTCACATGCATTGAGTTACAGTGAAGGGTGTTTTGCCTATAATACAGGCAGATCATACCATGCAAAGTGCAACAGGTTAATAGAATAGAGTGCAGAATACAGTGTTACAGCTGTAGAGAAGAATTTCCTCAGCCACCAGAACAGATTGTTGGTGACTGTCACTCCCAGGAACCTGACACTGTCAAACATCTCCACCTCAGCAGCATTGATGTAGACAGGGGCACTTCACTCCACCTCCTGAAGTCAATGATTAGCTCTTTTGTTTTCCTGACATTTATGGGGAGATTGCTGTCTTTCCACCATGCCATTAAGCACTTTATCTCTTTCCTGTACTCTGTCTCACATTGAGACTGACCTACAATGGTGGTCATAGAGTCATAGGGTGCTGTAGCACAAAGACAGGCCCTTCAGCCCAAACTGGTCCATGCTAACCAAAATGCCCATTGCCCTGCACATGGCCCATATCCTACTAAACCTTTTCTATCCATTTATTTGTTCAAATGCCTTTTAAATGTTGTTAGTGTACTCACCTTAATGTATCTTTCCACTGGCAGCTCATTCCGTTTATGTCCCACCCTCTGTGTAAAAATGTTGACCCTCAGGTTCCAATTTATTCTTTCTCCTCTTCCCTTAAGCTGATGCCCTCTAGTCCTCGATTTCCCAACTCTGGGAAAAAGACTGAGTGTATTCAGCCTATCCATGCCTCCCATGATCTTATACACTTCTATAAGATTGCCCCCCAAGTTTCCTACGCTCTAAATAAAAAAGACCTACCTTGTTCAACCTCTCCCTATACCTTAGACTCTTGAGCCCTGGCAACATCCATGTAAATTTCTTCTACACTCTTTCCAGTTTAATAACATCCTTCGTATAACAAGGTGACCAAAACTGAACACAATACTCCAAGTTTGGCTTCACCGATGTCCTGTACAACTGCAATGTAACATCCCAACTACTATATTTAATGCCCCAACTGATGAAGGCCAGTGTACCAACAGCCATCTTCACTGCCCTATCTACCTGCGACTCCACTTTCAGAGAACCGTGCACCTGAATTCCAAGGTGCTGCAATGTGGTGTTGTCGGCAAACTTTTAAATGGAGTTGGTGCGGAATTTAAATACAGTCGTGAGTGTGAATGGAATTTTAATAGATCAAAAAACCTGGAACTCTTGAGCAGGAACGTCCTAGCAGTACCTACACCATGTGGACTGCAGCAGTTCAAAAAGGCAGTTCGCCACCATCCTCAATAATTAGGATTGAGCAATTTGTGCAGGCTTCACTGGAGAGATGCCACATTAAATTGAAAGCATTTAATAGAGAAAAATGTAAATTATTTAAGAAAAGTCACTGGACCTGAAACATTAGCATTGCTTTCTCTCCACAAATACTACCAGACCTGCTGAGTTTCTCCAGTAATTCCTAGTTTTGTTTCAGATTATCAACAGGGACAGGTTTTGCACCATTCCATACACTGGGATTAAAGTAGAACCTTGTTCACTTTTTAGATATGTGTATCCACATCTTCCCTTGCACTGTGGGCAGACATGGGGTGCATGACCTTTTAAATGGTGCCTTGCTAAGGTATCGATGACCTAACGTTTAAAATTCTATTGTGTTCTGCTAAATTTGAATACGATTTTTAGATTGGGAAAATGTAACTGAAAGACTAAATTTGATTTTACAAATGATAAGGGGATTTCCAAAAGAGGAAGTTGAGGTTACTTTGACCGTTTTGGATCACATAAATCATGCCTAGGCATTGAAGGTTTAGCTTACATTCCACTCAACTGTCTTTTCTTCCCAGAAATCGTATTACATTTTTTCAGCATTTTCATAAGAACACTGGTAGGTCTTAACCTCTCTTACATCTTCCACCATTTAATTAGACCATGTTGCTTTGTGATCTATCTCTATATACTCACCATTATGTCACATTCTTTATTCCACTTTGTTAACACTGATATCATAATTAAAATTAAACTCGCATCAACTGTCATTTGCAAATGACAGCTCGATAGCTCCATTATTATTTATGTGTCAAAGTGTTCCAAAATCACTCCTGAAAGGCCTGACTACTTTATAACAATACCTCCCCCATGTCCTACATTCCCTATTTCAAGAAGCTGTATGAAATATTGGACTGCACACTGTAGTGATTGTCATTAAGGTCAGCCAAGTGGATAACTTAGAATATGAGTTCCCTGATTGTGGCTGTTAATCAGGTCCAATCAGGGAGCCATGGCTGACACATAAACGGGAATGTGAGAGGTTCTGTTCACTCTGCGAGATGGCTCTGAAGAAGCTGCAGTAGTGCTAAGGACTCTCCATATGTAAGTAAATGGTGAGTTAGTGATGGGATACAGGCCTCTATGGAGTTATTTCACATACCAGTCACTGCAAAACTAGTACAATGAGCACAGCCCATTAAAGACTTCATGAAATTTTTAGCACAGATCTCAATGGGCTGAAAAGCCTGACTCTGTGCTGCAACCTTCCATACATAACTTTAAAGATGCAAGGGCTTCTTTTTAACTGGAAGAATTGTACAAGGTAACGTGAGTGAACAATCTTTCCAGGAACATGAGCAACAAATTGTAATTATAGAGCATGGTTTACGTAATAAAACATTCCGGGTCTTTCACAGGAGCACTTTAAAACAAAATATGACTCATTGGAAGCTTTCATTGAGATGACCAAACATTTTATCAAAGAGGAATGCTTAAATAAAGAGTGCCTGAAAGGAAGGAAGTGAGTTAAAGATGGAGAAATATAGATGGGAATTCTGGAGCCAAGGACCTGAAGGCTGGTCAGTGTTACTGATCTTAAACAATAGGGTCTCACTGACATGCTACTTACAACCAGAACAGTCAATGAAATGAAGCTACTGCCCTGCAAATAAAACCACCTGTAGGACAAAACACCATTGAGCCTGGAGGAATCCACATATGTTCAACATATAAGTAGTCCCCAGGCAGGGAATCCTATTCAGTGGATAGAGGAAACCATGGGAGGAGGAGGCCTCAGCTTTCCTTGAGGAACACAAAAGACTATTCAATTTCCTCTCAACAGACAAAGAAAATGTTTAAAGTTTATATTGCAGGGCCTCTTCTGGCCCCAGGCAACTGTTCCCATTGTAGCAAGAAACCAGCACTCCTCTGACCTCAGGTTAAATTGGCAGATCTGACACCAATGCAATCACTGCAGTGTGGTTTGCACAGTTAAAGAAGTCCCCACTGACTGGAGGGAGGTCTACCTGGCACCAACACTTACAAAGTGCAATTCAAAAATTTCACTCATTTCAGATGCCTAACTGTGATATTAACTTAACTTTTTTGTGCATGTGCTTCTACTTTTATAGAAACAAATGCATACAGAATATGATTCAATTTATTTGTCTGATGATTTGAATTCAAAGAAGATTCCAAAACTTTATCAAAAAAAGATTTTTTGTTGAATAGATTAATATACTACTGATGCCAATTAAGGGGTGTGAAATTGCCACTTATGGATTGGAATTACATTTTCCCAAGTCAAAATCACAACCTTGAGCTTTGGCTTGTTGGACTTCGGCTCAATCTACCAACTTACTTTCTTCTATGTGTGAGCCAAGTCCTGCGTGTGCTTTTAAATGAAGCAATAGGAAAAGATATTCGGTCTCACATTCTTAATTTATTTTAAACTGTAAGTGGACAAAGCATTCAGAGCTCTGGGTCTAAACCTTTTTGTCCCTGCCAAAACTACAAAGTGTGCCAGTTCAAAAAGTAAGACCTCGTTCTGTCCTTGCCCCAGTCTTTTATACCATAAAAAACGTCATATAAACACTGAGGTAGAATTATCTTCCGATTGGGTGTTGATCTGACTCCATTCCCCACCTCCTCGCATTCCCGGATGTCCGACCCCACGTGACCTTCTTTTGCCCGCGAAATGGAGCATCACGTGACCTCTTCGGCCCACTTCCTAGGCGCGAAACGGGATGTCACGTGACCGCCCGCACTCTTCCGGGGCGCGAAACGGGACGTCACGTGACTGCCCCGCACTCTTCCGGGGCGCGAAATGGAAAGTCACGTGACCGCCCCCTGCGTGGGTCACACAACATCATCACAGGCTTCTGAATACTGAATACATCCACAGTCATAAAAATGAGACCAACCAACCAGTTCTATACATCACATTCGCTCTCCGATGCATAGTCTTCCCTTCTTGCGAGAGCCATAGTTTCCGTCTCCATCTGTGACATCTGGTAGGACGGGGGAGCCTTCCCTTCAATTACTGTAATAATTACCCTGTTTAACAAATCTGGTGCCGTATTGTTGGGGATGAACGTACAACATTGATCTCCAAACATAGAGCACACTCCCCCCTTTTCTGCAAGCAACATATCTAAGGCCCATTCTATTTTGAACTGTCATCAATGAGGTCGCTGCCAATTGTTCAGAGAGTCCCGCCACCGCATCTCTAGTTCTATTGGCTAGCCTGAGTACATTGTAATGCACATAATTAATTCTATCAACGTTTTTATTCGGCGTGACTGGGAATAGAGCACTGATAAGTGGAAGATTCTCAAACCCTGCTGCTATCTGATCTGCCAATTTATATTCATCAGGTATGCCACAGGGAACACCTATTGCATCTATGTAAGTGGTTGATCCAGAAGTGACATCAAATAAATCCCTACGTGTTCATACATGCGGATTTATTCCCTTTTGTCATTCTCCTAAGAGGAGTAACGGTACCCCTAGCCGGACCATTGCACAAGTTCCAGACCAATCTGGAGGTAGACTAACATGTAGTGTTCTATCTCCACAGTACCAAAAAAGATCAGCTCTGGCCCAAACCATTGAGCTAGCATTCTGCCAGCCAGTTACATCAATCGTGTCCTGACACCAGTCAGCGGGGATGTCTCCCAAGATTTTATTAGATCTCCGAGTGAAACAAGTGTAATCGTTGACCCTTGGGCTAAACACTGGAGGTAACATGGAATTCATTACAGGTGGAAAAATAGCACTTAATGTGGTACAATTTGGAGGGTCCGCCTGCATAGTGAGGGCCATCATGCAGTGAAATCCTGCTGGGTCTACATTAGGGAACAATGGGGCTGGGGTAGTAAATAGGGTTGGCCTAGCCGAGGAACACGCTACGCAATTACTCATATTCATTGAGGTTGCGGTAGCTGTCATCCAGTCCAGCCACGTGTTCCTATCACTGTATCCGGTAGCTAGTCTAATAATGTCATCTCTTGTAATGTTATTGAAATCTATCACCACAACTCCTGAACTTTGTTCTAACTCCACGCTTGTTGTATTTCTGGTTTTTGGCTGGTGGATAGGAGGATCTACCAAGGTTACCTTCACTAGTCCCATGGTATCCTTTCCTGATTGATCTACACCTGTTACAAAGTAAAAGCTGTTATCATGGATTTCACACTGCTTCCGTACTCCTTCGGGACCAGGGCTAATGTTGAATCCTGTCAGGGTTAACAAAAGTGGATTTTTCATCTCCGAGGAATGATCAAGTTGCCCCCTAATGAGGCTCACATGGTCTCGAGCCTTCCATCTATTATCCGAGGATGGCGGGTTCTTGGGCGTCCATCTTACCCCAGTCTATGTTAATACATGATGCCACGTCGGGCACCATCTATAGTAATTGGTATGCACGCAAAGGTATATATCATACCCCCTCCAGCTTCCTGGATTGTGGCTACAGTGAATTACTTCACATAAGTCAAACTGGTATGTTATGCCATGGCTTTTATCATGTCTGATGTGTACCTGGCTCCCCGTCTCCCTTAAACATTTATCCGCCTCTTGTCCTGTTGATCTTTTGTTCCTGGAACTTCCTCCCTCGCCTGTGTGTTTGTCCCTCGTGGTTAATACTCCTATTAACAGCAGCATAACACTTATACATAAAACAATAGCAAAGACTCCCAACCTCCACAGCCTAAGGTAATGTGGGTTGCTTACAGAGATAGACATTATATCCTTGACACAACTTTGCTTAGAAATCTTGAGAACCTCTCCCCCCTTTTTCCAGAACCCTCTTCCTGCAAACATTAAAGATTTAAGACCCTTCTACTCTCTTTCTGTTCTTATTTGTTCTAAAGTTCTCGTTGGCGGTTCCGTGGCTGCACACTGGCTCCAATGGTACCAGCTTTCTCCTTTCCCCTGTAATCTGACCACATGAGATGTCCTCTCCACCACCTTATAAGGTCCTGTCCACCTTGGCTCCGACCACTTCCGTTTGATCACCTTCAGCAGGACCCAGTCTGTGGTAGATGGCGCCTGGCTCTGTAGTTCCCCCTTTTCCGATCCAACCTGTTTGGAGAAAGCTGACACCAGAGCTGTTAGTTGGTCATAGTAAGGTTTGTACCTTAGAGAGGCTCCTCCTCCCTCGAACATCTGTATTCCAGCTCCCGGTCCCGGGACCTGCTGCCCTGATGTTAGCTCATACGGAGTGAACCCTGTAATAGAGTTTACTGAACTTCTAATGGACATTAAAGCTAAGGGTAGGGCATCCACCCAGCTTAACTTTGTTTGTACACACACTTTTCCTATTTTTCCTTTTATAGACCGATTCATTCTTTCCACTTTTCCCTGTGACTGAGGATGGTACACTGTTCCAAACGCATGTTTCAGTCCTAAAGCTGCATCAACTTCTTGCAGGTCTTTATTCTTAAAATGTGTGCCATTATCTGACCTGACTCTCTTTGGAAACCCATGCGTTGGATGTATTGGTTTATCAAGAATTTGATCACTGTCTTTGCATCTTCCTTTTTCGCAGGTATCGCTTCTGGCCAACCAGTGTATGCATCCACTGCTACCAAAAGGTACCAGTATCCGTTTACTCTCTCTATCATGTCAGTGTAGTCAATCACTATTTCCTGACCTGGCATTCTTGGTAGACGGAATTTTCCCTCGTGTGGTTTCACTGTTATCTCGCCTTGTATTCTGTACACGTTTTCAATCATTGCTGGCAAGAATGGATGCCACCAATGTGTCAGATACCTCTGCATCTGTGTTTTTCCACAATGTGTGAGCCCATGAGCCTCCTGAAGCATAGAAGCTATCAAACCTGGGGGTAGCACTGGTCTACCATCCGGTGGCCTCCAAATCCCTTCTGACTCTGTGGCCCCTCTCTCTCTCCAAACTGTCAGTTCATGAGGAGAGGCTTTCTGCTGCTCTTTGATTAACACATTTGCATCACAGACAGGCAGCAGGTCATACACTGTTCTCTCTGTTTGCATCATTATATACTGTG